>NC_052154.1:134329210-134348341 GCF_902713615.1 Scyliorhinus canicula | reverse complement strand
GAGGCACATACCTGTAGGAACTGGATGGAGTCATTGAATCATAGAGGCTGACAAAACTGAAGAAACCATTTAACCTATTTGGGGGATAGAGGAGTGGGTTTTAACTGGAAGCCGATCGCCACAGCTGGGAGGAAAGCAAAATTCATGTCAATTTCAGGCTGCTACTTTAACTCTGAGGCTTAATTTATATCTCCAGGCAGCTGGGCTTAAATTGAGCAGAAAGAGGCAGTTGGCCAACTGACTGGCAGGCTAGGTTCTCCTTGCACTCACTTAAGCCCTGCGGTGAGGGGTGGTGCGCACGGGATAGCTGATTCCAAAATCTCCTCCAAGGCTTTAAGAGGCTGACGCAATGAAAATATTAGTTGAAACTTAGATTTTAGGACCTCCATCTATTCTCTGGCAGGTTTTACGGAGCTGGACAGCCTTGGCAAGTGAAATGAAAACAGTGCTGCTTCCGTTATTTCAGATTTCAAGCATCAGCAACATTTTGCTTTCATTATAACCATGGCAGGTGGCCCATCAACATCCCTATCAACATCCTAGGCCTTACCATTGGCCAGAAACTGAACTGGACTAGCCATACAAGTACCGTGGCTACCAAAGCACATCAAAGGCTAGGAATCCTGTGCTGAGTAATACCTCCTGACACCGCAAAGCCTGTCCATCATCTACACGGCAAAGTCAGGAGTGCAATGGAATACTCTCCACTTGCCTGAATGCGGAAGCTCCAACAAAACGCAAGAAACTCGATACCATGCAGGAGAAAGCAACCCGCTTGATTGCTACCCCTTCCCCAAACATTCAATCCCTCCACCACCAACGAACAGTGGCAACTGTGTGTGCCATCTACAAGGTGCACTGCAGGAACTCACCAAGTTTCTTAACGCAGCTCCTTCCAAACCCACGACCACTACTATCTAGAAGGACAAGAGCAGCAGAGAACACTGCCACCTGGAGGTTCCTCACTGAGTCACTCACCATCATGACTTGGATGAATATGTCACCGTCGCTGGGTCAAAATCCTAGAATTCTCTCCCTAACAGCACTGTGGGTGTACCTACACCTCATAGACTGCAACGCTTGAAGAAGGCAGCTCACCACCACCTTCTGAAGGGCAGCTAGGAATGAACAGCAAATGCTGGCCTAGCCAGCGACGTCTACATCCCATAAATGAGAAAAAATTCACATGCCAGCAGGGTGCCAATGACCCCATTTTGAACACATTTATCAGGTAGACCACAGGTGGGATGGGTTAATTTTGCTCCCAGATTGTGTGTGTGCTAACTCTTTGCCTCTAAAATTAATCCTGCTGCCCTGCTTTCTCTTAGTAGCTCTGTATGTTTATCTGCTCTTCTGTTAATAGATTCAGTCATCTCTGCCTCAACTGCTCTGAGGCATTCAAAGTATTCCAAGCCTCAATAATTTTTTGTTTAAATAAATTTCTTCTAATTTATGAATTCATGTCAAGACCTCCCCAATTAGAGAAAGTAGTCCTGCTCTATTAATTTTATCAACATTTTTCATAATTTTAAAAAGCTTTCCACACCAGTCAAAATCATTTCATATCTGTAGTCTCTCTTCATAAATATTACTTGCTGACTGTGGAATAGCGTTAGCCTAATTGTTGACATTACCCTTCTCTCAAACGATACTAGCACCGACGTAGGAAACCTTCACCCTGTCTGTTTGGGTGGAGTTGAACCCAGGTGTCAGAGGTGAAATATCAGTAGAGGTGAAATGTCAGTACCTACCCTATTGTTCTGCAGCCTCCTCCATACTGTTTTATTGGCATGCCTGTGATCTTTTTCTCCAGATGTCTGAACTTTGACCTGGATAAGACCTTGTTCATTTTCATCGCGGGAAGATATGAGTTCTCAAATAAGGGTGCTGACATATTTCTGGAAGCTCTGGCTCGTCTAAATTATCTGCTCAAGGTAAGAGGCTGAATCCATTTTGGGTCATTCTATGCTTCCAGTCTGATTCTTTGGTAACATCTGAGAGTCTGGAGCTGAGTTTGATCAGCAAGCAAGTGGAACCAGATGGTAAATCTTAAGATGATGTCACTGAGGGGCAGCATGTAGATGAGAAAAGGGAGCGGCCCAAGGATAGATTATTGGGGTACACCAGAGTTTACAGTTTGGGATCAGAAAGGAAAGCCATTGCAGCCGATTCTCTGGCCACGATTTGATAAGTAGGAATGGAACCCAGTGGGTTCAGTTCCACCCAGCTTGACCGAGGTGTTTGAGAAGGAGTGTGTGATTCAGCGTGTCGGAGGTTGCAGACAGGTTAGGAAAGATGAGTAGGAATAGTACGCCCAAGGTCACACTCACCTAGAATGTAATTTATGACAATGAGAGGATAGTTTCAGTATTGTAGTGGGAGCAGAAACCTGACTGGAGGGAATCATACATGAAATTGCTGGAAAAAACAGGCATATGTTTTGGAGTTGACAGCAGATTTAAGGATTTTGGAGAGGAAAGGGAGGTTGGAGATTGGGTGGTAGTTTGTAAGACAGTGGAGTCATGGATGGAATTTTTGAGGCAAAGGGTGATGACAGTGGATTTGAAAAGGAAGGGAACGGTATCTGAGGGCAGAGAATTGTTACCAACCACTACCAATGTGATTGCAGAGAAGTTAAGTAAGGCGGCCTGTTCAGTGGGAAAAGGGTTAAGGGAGCAAGAGGGAAGATGGTGGCATAGTGATATTGTCACTGGGCTAGTAATCCAGAGCCCCAGCATAATATTCTAGGTACCCTGGTTCCAATCCCACCATGGCAGATGGTGGAATTGAATTCAATTTTTTTTTTAAATCTAAAATTAAAAGTTTCATAATGATCATGAAACCGTTGCCGATTTTTGTAAAAACCCGTCTGGTTCACTGATGTCTTTGGGGAAGGAAATCTTCAATCCTTACCTAATCTGGTTTACATGTGGCTCCAGGTTCACAATAATGTCGTTGACTCTTAAATATCCTCTGAAGTGGTCTAGCA
The DNA here is from genome assembly GCF_902713615.1 of Scyliorhinus canicula. Lineage (NCBI taxonomy): Eukaryota > Metazoa > Chordata > Chondrichthyes > Carcharhiniformes > Scyliorhinidae > Scyliorhinus > Scyliorhinus canicula. The sequence goes on along the minus strand of NC_052154.1, from coordinate 134,345,352 downwards.
AGCCATTCAGTACATGGACAATTAGGGATGGGCACTAAATGCTGGCCCAGCCAGCCCACCCTTCGCATGAATGAATTTAACAAAATCATGGATAAAATGAGCTTGGAGAGGGATCAGTGGGAAATGGGATAGAATCTATAGAAAGATGAGTGCTCGAGCTCGGGCAGTTGGAACATTAGGGGAGATGTGGGGGGGGAAGTGGAAGAGGCAGCTGAACAGATGGTCTCAATCTTTGTGACAAAAATATCCATGAGCTCCTCGCACGTGTCATCGAAATTGAAAGTGGAAGAGATAGGAGACGGTTGTTTAAGGTGGTTTGTGGTTGAGAAGAGAAGCAGGAGGTTACCTTTGTACCGAGGATGATCTTTGAATTGTGAGCAGTTTTTTTTAACAAAGGGGCAGATGAGGACCCAATAATGCTGCATGCGGTCCAACAAGATTCTAAGATAGGTGGTTGCCTGCAATAAATCCTCTGTGTCCCTAAACCTAAGACGTGATGAGGGGTATAGAGAAAGAATGACTTGGACGAGAGAGTAATGGTTCTAATGGGGACAAGGGTATGTGATTTAGCCAATCTGTAGCTGCAGAAATGTCATGTGGAGGGGTCAGACGATGGCAGCCTGAGCTGGTAGCTTCAATGCCATTACACATTTGAAGAATTACAGTAGATTGTGAAACAGAAATGGGATTATCTACAGCTCTCCGCTGAATTTAGTACCAGACCATGAGGTAATATAAAAAGGCAGGAGGAAACTGATCTCAGGAGTACCAACCAGAAAATACCAAGTTTTAAAACAAGGTGATGGGTTGTAGGTTGCTGCTGGGTGGGTGACGCTCTGTGCCCAGTGAGTTCTCTTCCTTGTTTCAGCAGTTCTCGACATTGCCTCCCTAGTATTGTTTGGCCACAAGATGGCAGGAAATCCCATCTTTTTACTTGGCTGACACGATGATGACGCATTTCCTGATGTGATGTTTCTTCAATATTTGTTGCAGCTACATGTTTAATTTCTCACTTTCTTCCTAACCATGAGGTATTGACACTGGCTCAGTTCCTGAGTTATTAAACTGTGTTGTGAACAATACCCGGCTGTGGGAGAATGGGACTGGTCGGATAGCCCTTTCAAAGAGCTGCCACAGACAGAATGGGCCGAATGGCACCCTCTTGTGATCCATGTTTCTCTAAATTTACACTTGTTTCAGTTGCCATTCTGATATTGTATGCACTATGCCTCCAACACTTATTGTGTATCAACTGTGAAATTATTTTTTTTGCAGTTTTTGAACTTTGTGACTGCACTTACTACTCGTAACTTCCAGAGTTTTGATTAGGCCCCCTTAGCACCTTGCCTTTTATCCCAGGTTAGTTTTGGGTAATAGCCATATCCATAAAGGACCATAGAAAATTAAGGGACAGACTTGATAAAATTGTATCAGATACCAATAAGAAACCTGCGTTTTCTCTCAGCTAATACAAGCTCCATTTCTTAAATTGTGATTATATTGCCTTTGAAATGCTGCATATGGTTTACATTCTTGTTTGTGTTTTAATGACAACAGCACTCTCAAAATAACAAAATAAGTTTCAGTTATGCATCGGGTGTGAAATAGGTTTAAAATTAATTGGAAAAATATCATGTCCTGGCTCATAGCATTCCTCTTCAAATCTATTTTCAGCATCTCCTTCGTTTTTCCAAATGTTTCAACCTCCTTCTGCTTAGTTCCTCCCCGGCATCCCTAGTCATCAGGATTTCCTGTTGCCTGAAAGGTTATTGCTTTCCAACTTTGGAATTTTCTGGCATGGGGTCATTAGACAGACCATGAACCTTGGCTGGTTTGCCTTTGTCCCTTCCTTGCCTAAGGCTACTAATGCCAATTGCAATGCTCCATATCCTGCCTGGACTGAGATCAGCTAACGAAGCATTAACTGGGACTTTACTGCCCAGTACCAGACAACAAGTATACCTAGTGAGCATTTGGGGAGCTTAAAAGTAGAAGTTTTTAATAATTATATTGACACTTCAATTAAGCGTTGACCTCTCGTGAAGGTTCAGCTGCAAAGAAAATAATTTGTTTTTTAATTTGAGGATAATAAGTTTGCGAGCAAGTTTATTTAGAAGCATATTTAAGAAATTTCAAAATGATTGGATCAGTAAAATCATGTCTCTTCAATCTCCCTTTCATTCAAACATAATTTAAACTACAGCACTAGCACTCGACAGCCTAGCAACTTTGTGACAAAATATTTTACCCAATGCAGTTTTATGGAAATGAGGCACAAAGCCAAATTTAGGATGGGTTTTGGTGTGACACATGCTGCCCACTTTGTGCCAGGCTCTAGTGCAAACAAGTCAGGCAGTGACTTGGGGTGAAGTTCCAGCAAGTCACACTTCTGCCACACTGTCTCAACTAAGTGGCTATTATTCATACATGAGCCTCAGTTTCTATTAATGTTTATTTCAAATGGGCTATTGCTGGCCATGAAACAACAGCAAGCTTAAAATCTATCCTTGAATGAATGACTGATGGTGAAGCCCGATCTTGTCCATTCCCACCATCTACACTTGTGCATTTCCAGCAGATATCACTGGATAGCGATCAGGAGCAAAAATCTTGTCTGGTTTAGGAACTAAGGAATAGGAATGGGGCATTTAAACGCTTGAGTCTGTTGTGCTTTTCAATGAGATTATTGCTCATCTGTGACTTAACTCGATGTACCCAGTTTTGCTCCATATCCCTTAATATTTTTGAATAGCAAATATCTACCAATCTCAGATTTAAATTTAGTCATTGACTTGGCATCAGCTGCTGTTTGTGGAAGAGTGCTCCAAACATTTGCCACCCTTTTCATGTAAAAGTGTTTTCCTAATGCAGCCATGAAAGATCTGGCTTTATTTTTTATCCCTATTCCATGGACTTTCCAATCAGTGGAAATAGTTTATCTTTATTGGCCTTTTCTTTTTCCCTTAATATCTTGGAACTTTGATCAATTCATTAAAGTTTCTAGGTTTCAGGAATGCAACCCAAATTAGTGTAATCTCTGCTCTTCAGTTCCCTTAAAGGTCAGGTGTCATTCTGGTGGATTTTCACTGAATTCCTTCCAAGGTCGATATATCCTCCTTAAGGTGTGGTTCAGAACGGTTCATAGTACCACCGTGTGGTCTGGCTGCCCCACTTTAATTTCATCTTTTAATTACAAAGGCCAGCATTCCATTAGCCTTTTTGTTACCACCTGTACCCATTCATAACATTTTAACAAACCGTGTATATGGAACTCGAGCCTCTTTGGGGCTCCACTGATTCTGTTTTGTCACCATTCAATTGTGTCAAATGTAAAGATTCTGTGGCCTACTTTCTTTTTTTAAAATGTTTTGTTTATTAAGATTTTCCAGACAGAAACATAAAATGTATGCATCAGGTTGCATTAATGTCTTGTGACACAGAGAGGAGAGAGAACTGTGTAAAGTTAATGATCATAGAGAAGAATCAACTTTCCTCCAACATCCCCTCCAAACACATGCACACTAGAGAAGAGAGAGAAAAAAACATGCTTGCTGGTTGTCTTTGTAAACAAACAGAAAAATAAAATGTGTATTTGGGCCGGTGAAATAAGATTTTTAATGGAAAAAGAAAATGACCGACAATCTATGGTGGTTCGGGGATGAGTTATGATTTCTTTACATATGCTAAGAATGGATGCCAATTCTTGTAAAATTCTGTCGTAGAGCCACGTAGTGCACACATTATTTTTTTCCAATTTAATGAAATGTAATTTAATTCAGTGTGATAGGGATGGGAGAGCACATAAGCTTCCATCCAAGTAAAATTAAACGTATTGCCAGAAGGGTCACAAAGACTATGAAATTAGTCTTCCATTTGGCCAATGGAAGGATTGTTGGTAGCATACCCAAAAGTGCAGTCAGTGGAATTGTGTCAACAGGTGTTTGCAATGTTTCAGAAATAGTTTTAAAGATGACTGTCCAGTAACTGTGTAAGAATGGGTAAGACCAAAACATATGTATCATGGTATAGGGACCTGATTACACCTGTCCCAGATGGGATTGACACCGTGATAAATCTTGGATAGTCTGATTTTAGTCAGAGGGATGCAATGAAAGATTTTGAATTGTATCACACCATGTTTAGCACAGATGGATGAGGAATGGACGGGCTATAGTACTGAAACGAAAGAGAAAATGCTGCAGAATCTCAGCAGATCTCGCAGCATCTCTGGGGAGAGAAAAGAGCTAACGTTTCGAGTCTGATGACTCTTTGTCAAAGCGAACAGACAGAGAAAGTGGGAAATATTTATACTGTGGAGTGAGAATGAAAGTTGAGTTAGAGCCACAGAAACCCAGGGAATGAGTGCTAATGGCAGTCCCCAGAAAGAACATCTTTCACATCTTTTGTTCTCTCTGCTTCTATCCAGTGGTATAATACTGCATCTAAATTCGCATCTATGAATTCCTCACCTAAATCCTGCTCCCACCGGGCCTTTACAGTTGACAATGAAGGACTCTGAAGAGAAAGCATTTTAGCATGCGGAATAGATATAACTTCACTCATAGTTGGGGCTGGAGTCAAAAATGAATCAATAGTGGACTGTGGAATTTGAAGCAAGTGTAGGGAACTGAGGGGTTTTTGCAGAAATAATTCATTTTGACAGGGTTAATGTGGAAGGATGGAGCAGCGCTTTAAATCCAGTTTTACACATGCAAGGAGAGGGATAAAGTTACATTTAAAGGGATTGCCAAATGTGTCAGTTACATGCATCCCCAGATAAGTAAATTGATTAAAGGAGATCTTAAAAGTGTATGCAGTGGTAAGTTACAAGTTGCTGCATTCAAAGGAAAAAGTTCCCTCTTACTTAAATTGCGATTATAACCCAAAATACAACCAAATTCATCAAGAATAAATAAAGCATTCGGCAAAGACATGGCAGGGTCTGTAATCTAAAGGAGAAGGTCATCTGCATAAAGTGAAATGCCCCCACTACGTCTTCCTGTCATGCACTGGTTATCGTGAAGTGCAATGGCAAGACGCTCAATGGCTATAGCAAATAGTTGAGGGGAAAGGGGGCACTCTTGTCTGGTACTTCGAGAAAGAGGGAAATATGTGTATGTATGTGTTATTTGCTCGGACCCATGACAACGGGGCAGAATACAATTCTACCCAAGAAATGAAATTTGTGTCAAATCCAAAGCATAAAAAGGTGTTTCCACTCAGTACAATCAAAGGCCTTCTTGACCTCTGAAGAAATTAATATCTCTGGGAGTTTTGTGGTTGAGAGGCTGTACATAACATTAAAATATTGCCGGATATTAAAAAAGGAGTGTCTATTTTGTATAAATCCAGTCTGGTCTAGGATCAGCTAACTCTGAATAGGCTGAAGGTTGAAGCAGAATCACTTATGACGTTATATCTTGTCAAGAAATGAAAAGGGTATTGATTTCAACTAGTGACAAATGGCAAGGGTGAAATTCTAATTCAATGTGCCATTTTGCATCTTTGCCTGATTATACAGATCCATGCTGCCCCAACACTTGTCTGAGGAAAATCCATTAAGCCAATATAATAGGAATTATCTTGTAAGATTTGTGGAGTGTATTTCCAGCGATCCAGCAAACCCACTTCTCATTTGTAGTAATCGCGTTTTTTTAATAAATTTAGAGTACCCAATGAATTTTTTCCAATTAAGGGGCAATTTAGCGTGGCCAATCCACCTACCCTGCACATCTTCGGGTTGTGGGGTGAAACCCATGCAAACACGGGGAGAATGTGCAAACTCCACACAGACAGTGACCCAGGGTCGGGATAGAACCTGGGATCACGGTGCTGTGACGCAGCAGTGCTAACGACTGCGCCACCATGCTGCCCATTTGAAGTGATAGCTGAAGCAAGATCACAAGCAGGAAAGTGGTACCCTTTTTTTTTAAAAACCAAACAACCCAGCATCAAAAGATATTGCTCCACTTGAAAGCAGAAGGAGTGGAGCAGTTGCACAAATGTCAAGAGATGCTTTTTGTTCATCATTCAATAAAATTGAGGGCCTGATTTAGCACAGTGGGCTAAACAGCTGGCTTGTAATGCAGAACAATGCCAGCAGCGCGGGTTCAATTCCCATACCAGCTTCCCCGAACAGGTGCCGGAATGTGGCAACCAGGGCTTTTCACAGAACTTCATTGAAGCCTACTTGTGACAATAAACGATTATTATTAAAATTGCCGGCTGAGGATAGCATTGTGCTTAAAGTAACACTCCCAGGTTGCAAAATAAAAATGAAACAGCTCATTAGCGAAGTCCATTAAGACTGCAAGATTCATTTATTATTGCAAAGTTTGCATTTTTCTGCTGCTTCCATTTTCTTCTGAAGAAGAATATCTGTTGCAGGAGATTAATTCCTTAAGCAGCAGCAGAATTCAAAACCTTGTTCATGTGGGCATTCTTCATGTCGTATCCTCACCCCCCTCCATTCGTCCCTCCACCTAACTGTTCGCTGAGGGGGGAGAGGGGCAAAGGGACAGAGTGATGAGGAGATTTCCAGGAATTGTCAGCAGTTTAAGAATTACAGCTATCAGTCACAATGTTATCTCACCTTAGAGCTGTTAATTCAGTCTGCAAGGCAATGTTTCATTAAATGCTTCTGCTCCGAAACAGGCAAACCGAAGTGGCGTAACCGTGGTTGCGTTTTTCATCATGCCTGCGAGGACCAATAACCTTCAATGTGGAAACCCTCAAGGGACAAGCAGTACGAAAACAACTTTGGTAAGAAAAGTGCAGATTGAAGATGGTCAGAAGGAAAAATAAGTAGATACTGGTAAGAATGCTGAACTGTTGAATTCAAAGAGGGCTTAGTAACAGTAGAATAGATATCAAATAATAATTTTGTTTGTAGTGATGTTACCCAGTCATCTGAAGATGAAGATATTAATAAAATACAAATGAGAACTTGAAAACTAATTGCTAATCTTCAGTGTCATTTCTGCAGTAAAATTTGGAAGACTGTCACCTAAATTGCTTGAATGACTGTGCAAAAATTTAGGCTTCTGCCCAACACCCAAAAGCCGACAGAGAGGGAGATCTTGGGCAGGATTCTCCATTAGCAGGATCCTCCGCTTCGCCGGAAAGCGCACTCACGCCCGCGGATTTCCTGAGGGCGTGGGGTTGGCCACAATGGGAAGCCCCATTGGCCAGCTGCCAGGACGGAGGATCCTGCTGCTGGAGAGGGTGCACAGCACCAGAAAACGGGCGTGGTGGGATGGAGAATCCCGCTCCTTAACTTTGTAATGGTGTAAGATGAGTCTGGAGCATATCTTGCTTCACTCCTAATTTTTTTCATGACGTCAAATAAAATTAAGATTGTCAGATGTAAAACTGATTTGCTATCACGTGTTTTACACTACCGCAGAAAGTCAAGATTTATCCTGCATCTCAGGTTGTACCCCAATAAATGCCATATTTAGGATTGTGTGCCACTGGATTAATGGTTACCTTCTAATTATTGGAGAAGCAACAAGACTGATTTTGGTTTTCAGTAGGAGCAGGGTCAAGAACAAAGCCCACACAGAGGAGTTGCAATTCATGGGTATACTTGAATTTGCATTGGGTGAGACAAGCTTCCTGCACCTACTTTGTCTCTTAGCCATACTTGCACAGTGTGCACTATGATCCTGCATGCCAGGGGTTCAAAACCCTTACCACTTTCACTCTGATAGGATAATCTTACACCGAAAAGCAGGAAGACAATCGGCAATAACCATGAAGAGTCTGATAATACTGCACTGTTTCTTACCTTCCTAGCACAAAAAACCATTGGGCGCGATTTAACGGAAAGATTTCTAAGTGTGGTGGTGAGTGGCTGCCGCGAGCTTCCCGACGCTCGGCCCAGTGAGGCCGCCACTGGTCCACTTAACGAGACCCCATGGCCTTTACACCACAAATGATGGTTCCGCCGGCTGATTCGCCGGGACCGTGCTCGCCAGCCCCCAGCTAATGAGGGAGAGCAGCACATAAACCACACCTCCACAGCCAAGCCCACTCAGCTCGTAGCATGCCACCAAGGAGACCAGTCCCACAATTTGGGGATGCCAATCCAGCTGCCCATCAACCCTGAGGTGAACCTCAGGGCCGTATGGGCACCAACCAGGAGGAGGGGGACGCCAACTCGGAGCCACCTTACGGAAGTGGCGACCGCGCCCATCAGCTCCCCCAAAACACCCCCCGACGTCTCGGAGTCAGCACCGGTACATGGTGGCACAGTCAGGCATGTGCTGCCAGCAAGTTGCCCAGAGCCTTCCGGCTCCAGGGGCGCTGAAGGCCATGGGATGCGTAGGCAGCAGGCTACATCCACATCTGACGTGCATCCTGGGGACTAACCTAGGTGCAGCAGTAGAGCACGGAAGGCCAAGCAGGTCGATGATCACTGAGAGGGGCAGTGGGGGGTAGGGCATAAGGTGGCGATGGTTCATTTGGGTGGGGGGAGGGTTGGGAATGTGGGCAGGCACCATCGGGGTATTGGAGCAGTTGGGAACATGTGTATAGAATTTTTAAAAGTTGACCTCGATCAATATGATGCCTCTTACACTTTCTTCCGCAATGTGGGCCCCAGCACTAATCCCCGCACCCCACCCCAGCACAGGTATGAGCACTCAGCAGACAGGCAGGGGGGTCAGACTATGGCATAGATTGAGGAGCACTGGCGCTCCGCTCTCAACTGATTATCATCACCCCACTGCCCTCGACAGTGACCCGCTGACAGTGCAAACACTGTGGGAAGGGGTGAAAAACGTACAAGGCCATGTACTATGTGAAACGGGCGAGGATGAGGGCCTCCCTGACTCTCCGGGCTTGCCAGAGCCGCTGCCGCCTGCCCTCCATCCACAGGCTGGTCATGCGGGTCTGCACCGGGCTTGTACTCCAGCCCCTCCTGGTCCGACACCTCCTTGTCCTCCTCAGAGGTGGTAACATGTTCACCTCCAGCACATTGCCCCACTGCTGTGACAGGTTGTGGAGGACACAACAGACCACCACAAAGTGGGAGACCCTCTGGGAGGTGTACTGCAGTGCTCCACCAGAGCGGTCGAGGCATCGGGACCGCTTCTTGAGGAGGCCAATGCACCGCTCAGTGGCAGCCCGAGTGGCTACATGGGCCTCGTTGTATCAGGTCTTTGCATCGATCACCAGCCTCCTTACTGGCGTCACTAACCAGATCTTCAGCAGGTACCCCTTGTCTCCCAAGAGCCAGCCGGCCATCCTGGGGTGGTCTTCGAAGAGGCCGGGGATGTCCGACTATCCCAGGATGTAGCTATGGTGCACACACTGGCATGATCTTCATGTGATGGTCGAACATAAGCTGGACGTTCAGGGAGTGGAGTCCTTCCTGCGAAAGTAGGGCATGCCCAGATGGCCCGGTGAGTGCAAGGCGACATGCAAACCATCTATTAGACCATGGATCTGGGACATCCCATCGATGAGAGAGAATCCTGCTACCCGGGCATCTTATTGGGCCTGGTCCATGTCAAAGTTTAGTTAGCTGCCTAGGCAAACAAGGCATCCATGACTTCATGCACTTGTGGGCTGTAGCTTGTGATGTAACACACAAGCCCAGGAATGATCCTGAGGTGTAGATGTTCAGGGCTGTGGTGACCTGGATGGCCACGTGGAGCTTGTATCCTCCTCCTACGCCAAGTCCACAATGACATGACACAAGTGCCACATCATCCCCTTGTTGAGGGGAAGCCTCCTGCAGCTCACAATGTCAGTTATCTGTTTGAGGCCTGGACACCTTGTACTGTCACTGGCCTCCCTCTCTGGCTGGATCCCTGGCCTAATGGGCGGCCATGTCCTCGGGGGTATGGGGCAGGGCCCTGCACCTGGGCCTCTACATAGAGTTTCTATCGACGCCGCTGCCTCCTTCGGAGCCTGGCTTCCTGGCCTGCCAAGCACCACGAGGGCAGCTTCCATGGGGTCCAAGTGTCCAAGATATCGTCCATTACTAAGTGTAATATTTGTTAGAAATTGGGAGAGGGTGTGGGATAGACAACCAGCGATGTCTTCCACCCCGTGACCCTCCATTCCCCCATTGCTCCCCAACCACATCTACTGCAATCCGACATGCCCTGCCCACGCACCCTCGGCTACAGCGGGGACATTTGCTCACCAGACCCCAGACCCTCTACCCCAGATACCTGCACGTAACATTACATGTACCGGGCTCTGGTCCGCGCCCTGGTGCATACACCACCTTCTGGCTGCTGAACCAATGGGTGCTGGGACCAGCCCCTCTGATCTTGGCTGCTGCGTCTGTGGTGTTGCCTCCTACAGTTTTCTGTGTCCAGACATCGCGGTCTGATTGGAATGCTTGGCAATAACTCCCACATGCTACATGACACACCTACCCATGGGGATCCACTTACGAGGTGTGAAGTGCTCGTGTAACTACGATCGCCAATTCCCAATTAGCAATAGCCTTCAGCCACACGGCCAGAGGCATCCGCAATTAGTAGCAGTTATGGGTGGTTGGTGGGGCGGGTGGGCAAAGGCTGGCGCTGCCCTGGAACGGGAACACTTGATCCAGGGGGTGGCATGACACACCCACAGTGCTGAGACATGCTGTTAGGTAATTTGGACATTCTGAATTATCCCTCTGTGTACCCGAACAGGCGCCGAAATGTGGCGACTAGGAGCTTTACACAGTAACTTCATTGCAGTGTTAATATAAGCCTACTTGTGACAATAAAGATTATTATTATTAAAACAATCAATGAATATAAAATAATTGATTCAAATATCAATTCCTATATTCAAAAGTGAAATTTGTGTCATACACAAAGATCATAAACCGTAGCAGCATTGTGATTAGCACAATTGCTTCACAGCTCCAGGGTCCCAGGTTCGATTTCCGGCTTGGGTCACTGCCTGTGTGGAGTCTGCACGTTCTCCCGTGTGTGAGTGGGTTTCCTCCAGGTGCTCCGGTTTCCTCCCACAGTCCAACAATGTGCAGGTTGGGTGGATTGGCCATGCTAAATTGCCCTTCGTGGCCAAAATTGGGGTTACTGGGTTATGGGGATAGGGTGGAGGTGTGGGCTTGGGTAGGGTGCTCTGTCCTAGAGCCAGTGCAGACTCGATGGGCCGAATGGCCTCCTTCTGCAATGTAAATTCTATGTATTGTAAATTTTCCGGATTACAGAAAAAGCACACTATTTGTCACCCTGGTGTGAACTCTTATTACACGTCTGAAGCATGCTTTGTATATACCCCAGTGCTTCTACAAGGTAATTCTCTGTGATTGCAACATATGGCAACACTTCTGTACCCAATCATACTGTTGTGTCAGAAAGTACACCGCATCAAGCTTTCCTTGTAGATATCAAATTGTTGCAGTTTTCAGCTGAGCCTTCTCAAGCCCAGTCTGCAAGACTACATCTCATGCAGCTGTGAATAACATATAACAGCCTCCTTGCTCACATATTACAAACCAAGATAAGGGATTAGATGGTGGAAGTATCAAATTTTACATCTTTTATACGCAAATAGCTAAATTAAGATCAAAGAGCTATGGGGTACATAGAATGAGCTTCAAATCATCTCGGCAATTGAATGCTGCAGATCAAGATACAATGAATGAAGGCTATTGAACAATGTGGGAGTAGAATACATGTTAAAGGATTCATAATTGCTTTTTATTAACATAAATTGATATTCTTATGATCTGTAGGAAGTTGTGGGGAATGTATAAAACATCTTGGGTGGGATTCTTCGTTCTGCCCGCCCCGTTTCCCCCGCTGGCAGCTGGCCAATTGGGTTTCCCATTATGGGCCACCCCACGCTGTCGGGAAACCCGCGGGCACGGGTGCACTGCCAGTGGGACGGAGGGTCCTGCCAACGGAGAATCCCGCTGTTTATGTTTATATGTTAGTTTTCAGTAGTGGCATGACCTCACAGGCAGTAAATTAGTTTGAAATTCAGTGACTGTGTAGATCATGAGTGTTCAACTCGTTGCTCCCATGGGTCGCATAAAAACAATGGCCCTAAATTCCTGGTTTCGCAGCATCAAATTTGGGGCTGTCCCACAAATGTACAGGGGAGTAACTCTCAGAGGTTCCCAGGTAGGGGTTAACTTGGCAATTGTCCCGAAGCAGTAACTTCCTCTGGACAATTGCGCTGCTTTGGAAACCATTCAACAAAGCAATTTGAATTGCCAACTTCAGATGCTTCTGCCAGTTTTACATCAATAGTTACTTGAAAGCGTTAGAAGGAAAAAAGGCACTTCTAGAGGTAACGATTTCAAAGACCCAGACTGTTCCGCATGAGATGCCACCCCCCCTCCCGAAACTAAGCACTCCACCCACACACAATTCCCCCCACCACCCCCCAACCTGAACCCCCACCGGCCTGACAGCCCACCCCCCCCCCCCCCCCGACACACACCCCAAAAATGTCTGACTTCTCCCGTCCCCATGTCTGACTCCCCTGCCCTCCTGATGTTCGACTCCTCAATCATCCTGATGTCTGACTCTTTCCCCCCCGCTGTTGTCTGAGTCCCTCCCCATCCCATTTGTCTGAACCCCCCAGCCCCATATCCTTAGAAATGTATCTTCTTCCCAGCGTGTTATTTTAGATGGGACATTTATACTCACCTGCTTTATGGTAAGCTAGTGCTCTAAAATGGGAGCGTATCCGCTTCCACTCTGCCCCTTTTACACTTAGCCTTTGGAGCCAGGGACAGCTTTGCTGCTTGAGTCACCCCAGCCTGAGTCAGATAGGTCAGGTATCTTCAACGCAGCTATGTCGATACAGAGTAGCAATCCACTGTTGATTGTCACTCCGAAGAAGTTATGGCCCACTATTTCTATTGATCTGCATATTTCTAAATTGTAGACACTAAATGATTTTTGTGTTCTATTCATGCCTCATCCACAAATGAGTTAACAGTATTAGAAATAGATCTTTCAAATCTCCCATACATTCAAACAAATAAAAAATCATTCAGGAGACTGTTGGAGTGAATTAGAGGGAGGGCCACAAGTAGAATAAAAACTGTTATTAAATTATCTAACGGTGCTGGTACACCTGGTGCACGATCGGGCCGAGGTTGTCTGGTGTTGGGGGTGCGGAGCGACCCTCCCATGTAGTGTTCGGGCTCAGGGGAGTTTGGGGATTTTTTTTTGTGGGCCTAGGCAATCGGGACGCCATTTAAAAATGGCATCCCGATCTCTTGCTACAACGGGAGCTCTGGCAAGCGGACTTCCCCATTGTAAAAAACGGAGCTATGTTGCGGCCTCAGCTGCGCATTCCCCGTTTAGGCTCCTTATTCAAAGTGAGTCGCGTAAATAGCCATGTGTTTTTCGCACTGCGAGTGCCAGGAAACACGCAGCCTAAACGTGCTCACTCGGGAACTTGTTCCCCTTTTGGAAGATCGTGCCATTATCTCTCCCCCCCCCCCCCCCCCCCCCCCCCCCCACATTCTCATCTGTATTGTTTAAAATATCACAAACAATGAGGGACCAAGCACTGTTCTTTGTGGTACGCCACTCAACACCAGGCTACAATCACAAAAATAGCCTTCTACCGCCATCCACTGTCTCTTATGACTAAGCCAGTTTTGAATTCAGTTTGCCAAGTTACTCTGGATCCCATGTGCTTTGACCTTCTTTATCAATCTCCCATGTGGGACCTTGTTAATGACTTTGCTGAAATCCATATAAACTACATCAATTGCATTACCTCATCGACACACCCAATCACCTCCTTGAAAAATTAGAGTCAACCAACATTGTTGCGAGTCCGGAGTCAGTCTGGCAAGGATGGCAGATTTTCCTTCCTTAAAGGACATTAGTGTACCTGGGAGGGATTTTTACAACAATGGTTTCATGACTTTTAGTTCCAGATTATTTTCCACACGTGGTGGGATTCGTACCCAGATCCCCAAGGCATTGCCCTAAGTCCCTGGATTACTGTTCAGTGACAGTACCACTACACCACCATTCCTATTGCTATATGTATACTGATAAAACTGATAACATAAAAATCTTTACTTTATTCTCCCAACTGCCTACCAAGGCCTAGATGAGCCAATGTTCACTCCAGTTTAATTTGGCCAAAACTTCAACACCCTTTATAGCTCTCTCCAGCACTTGTGTGCTTTTGGTATCAATTAACAACTTCCCTCTGTGTGACCAATGTGTTAATGTTGGCCCCAACTTCAACTCCACTCCCCCATATCCACTGGGGACAAAAATGATTTCTTCCAAATCTGCGTTATTGCTTGTGCCTACCTCTTTCCCTCCCTGTTGCTGAATGATGCTGAAACATGCCTTTATCATTTAAGGGCCCAATATCTCCAATACCCTCTCAACTGGCCTCTGTGTCTCAACATACCACATATTTTAATTCAACAAAAGTTGCAGGAGCGGAATGGGACTATTTGGCGCTGCTCTTTTGGTGCCGACCTTTTGGCGCCGACCTTTTGGCTCTCCACAGTCCGGGCGCTGGCCTTTTTGGCGCCGCCGCGCTGGCCTTTTTGGCGCCGCCGCGCTGGCCTTTTTGGCGCCGCCGCGCTGGCCTTTTTGGCGCTGACCTTTTGGCTCTCCAACAGTCCGGGCGCTGGCCTTTTTGGCGCCGCCGCGCTGGCCTTTTTGGCGCCGCCAACAGGAATCCAACAGTCCGGGAGCTGGTTTGTTTACTGAGTTCATTTCTCTCAGTTTGTTGCTGACTGTCTCTCACCATCCCGGCAAGTTCCCGCAAACTCATACACTGCTCTGTTACAGACATTGTTAACAGATATTGTTTCAGGTTCAGAACCTTTGGTTTGGGCATTTTGTTATTTTTTCCCGAATCTAGTCTTATCTGCTGATTACTATTTGATCCGTACTCTGCATATTAACGTATGTACATTACCGCTGTACGTATTTTACTGGTGCCTTACACGTAAGAACCCGAGGGCTAAAGATAATAGCAATTCGTAAGGAAACAATATCAGACAGATCATGACGTCTGTAACAGAGCAATGTATGAGTTTGCGGGAACTTGCTGGATGGTGAGAGACTTGGACAATAAAAACTACTCACGGGATAAGAAAGTCAGCAACAAACTGAGAGAAATGAACTCAGTAAACAAACCAGCTCCCGGACTGTTGGATTCCTGTTGGCGGCGCCAAAAAGGTCAGCGCCAAAAAGGCCAGTGCCAAAACAGATGAGCGCCAAAAGGTCGTCGCCGAAAGGGCGGCGCCAAAACGTACCCGACCCGCAGCTCCTATGCCAACTGGCATAATGCCCCAGAGTTCCATCATTCCTGTTCTTCTGAAAGCTGTCACTAATTTTCTCTGCCCCAGTAAAGATTACTTTCTATAAATTTCAAACCTCTGCAAGGCCTGATTCAATTCAGCTTGATCACCACCTTCTTTCATGCCCTAATGTCTTCAGCACTCTAACATCGGGATGCTCCTTACTTCTCCATTCCACAATTGGTCATTCAACCACTATGTTCCTATACTATAGGACCAGTCCATTCACCATGTCATTTCCCCATCTGCTTTGGCCAAATCTCATCAAACTCTTCTTTTAAACTGTGCATTTGATTCCCAAAGCATCTCCATTTCTCTTCTGGCTCTGCATCCAATTTTATTCTTCCAAAATGAAAATTTCTTTGAGGTAGAATGTGGATTGCTTTGGAGACCTTTTCTATAGGGGATTGATTTGGGAGAAATTTTGGCCATGTTTAACACACGTTACATAAAGAGCAATGTAGTTTCCCTTCCCGGTGAGTATCTAGCCCTGGTACGAGAAACTGTTTAGAGCTCATGTCCCCTTTATTTGATCAGTATTTCAAGATCTGTGTTGACTTGAAGGGGGATAGCATTGAGAAACTATGGCACTTGCATGTTTTCAATCTACGTTGTTCTCACCTAATTGAATGGCAGTTTTCAGACAAACAGCTGTGATGCTAACTAGAGTATTCACAAAGGGTGATGAGTGATATCAGCTCGTGCACGGCCACAGAAAGACTGAACACACTTCAGTCAGAAACGCGTTAGCATCAGGCAGATAACGTCTCCTTCCCTGACTAATACCTCCAAATGTAATGCAACTCCCTTCAGGTGTCTTGAAACTACTCAAGTATTTACGGTTCTGACTATATTGGCAACA
>NC_052154.1:134300263-134329010 GCF_902713615.1 Scyliorhinus canicula | reverse complement strand
CTGACTATATTGGCAACACAAATGTGTTTAGGCTTCTTTTTATATGAGTGGTCTCAATGTTATAATTTAATAAAGTAATTAATTAATAACGGCAAATAAGGGTTTGAGCTACATATTGTAAGCAATAGGACAAAGAAGCATTATTCTCAGTCACTATTCAAATTGTGGAGATGCTAGTGTTGGACTGGGGTGAGCACAATAAGAAGTCTTACAACACCAGGTTAAAGTACAACAGGTTTGTTTCAAACACTATCTTTTGGAGCACTGCTCCTTCCTCTACTGCTTCATCTGAGGAAGGAGCAGTGCTCTGAAAGCTAGTGTTTGAAACAAACCTATTGGACTTTAAGCTGGTGTATAAGACTTCTTACTATTCAAGTTAACTAAGGCCTACTGGTCTTTGTGGGAGGGGAGCTGGGTTTCTTGCACTATAACAATTGTTTTTTGCACACTGTTTTATATTATTGTTGTTTATTGTGCCAAAATGTCTTAATAAAATTGTTTATCAAAAAAGAGGTTAACCAAGGCCTACAGATTTAGCGCATTACTCCTAGCTTTGCCACATCTTTGTTTCTGAACCAACCAGACTGCTATTTCAATTACAAGAATAATGTTTTTTTTAAACCAAAACTGCAGTGGGTATAGGCTTTATTATGCTACTTGTGGTTCCTAATGCTGATGTGTGGTATGGTACAAGGTTGTCATTACCCGTTCCAGTAGCAGAGTGTGGCCACACATCTCTGATCATCTGAAGAATGCTAGATTTTACATGCCGGCTCCCTGCAGTGACTTGCCATACAATCCACTGAACTCGGATTGTGGCCTATTTAGTACTTAAAGCCCTCTTGCCCTTTTTTTAGTAACCCTGGAACACAACGCCTGCCCTTTTACCTCCTCTCTTCTCACCATCCACACAGTCATTCCAGGTGAATTTACTTGTTGTGCTTTCAATTTTCTCACCAATGTGACCTTCTCTAAATTGCACAGACTAAACATAAATTGGGTGGCCACTTTGCAGAATACCTCCGTTCAGTCAGCTTCATGTCGCATGTCATTTTAATTCTCCACCCACCCTAATACTGGCCTCTCTGTCCTTCACTTCCAGTGAAGCTCAATGTCAATTTGAGGAACAGCATTTCATCTTTTGATTAGGCAATTAATAATAATAATCTTTATTAGTGCCATAAGTAGGCTTACATTAACACTGCAATGAAGTTACTGTGAAAAGCCCCTAGTCGCCACACTCCGGCGTCTGTTCGGGTACACGGAGGGAGAATTCAGAATGTCCAAATTATCAAACAACATGTCTTTCGGGACTTGTGGGAGGCAACCGGAGCACCAGGAGGAAACCCAGACAGATACAGGGGGAACGTGCAGACTCCGCACAGACTGTGACCCAAGCCAGGAATCGAACCTGGGACCCTGGTGCTAACCACTGTGCTACCGTGCCGCCCAATTTACAGCCAACTAGACTTGACATTGAATTCAACAGTTCAGATCATAACAGCTCCCCCCATTTTTTCTTGTTATTTTTGTTCTTGGGTGGCAGTGGTTGGTGATGATTCTGATTTTCAGATTCACACCCCTTCCAGACCCATCTTTTGATTTGTTTGCTTCTCCCGTTTTCACTCTCTTTGGCTTTGCACGATCAATCCTCGCCTGCCTTCTATCACATTCTCCCCCCCCCCCCCCCCCCCCCCATCTCTCCTCATCTCTGAACTTGCTTAAAATCAGTTATAACTAACTATTTATAGTTTTGACAAAAGGCCATTGACTAGAAATGATGGCTTTGTTTCTCTCTCCAGAGTTGCTGTCAGACCTGCTGAGTGTTTACAGCACTTAATATTTTATGTTAGATTTCTAGCATATATAGTTTTTTGCTTTTGCAATGGTGTTCCTGAGGCCCAGCATTGTGAAGATGTCAATAAGAAAAAAATTATAATGACACGATGGGCTGGATTCTCTGCATCCCGACGCCGGGGCGGAGAATCCATGTTTCAAACATGGAATCAGGACCGGCGGCGGTTCCTCAATTCTCTGACCCCCAAAATGTGGTATGCCTGGGAAGTATGCCGCGCCGCATATCCTCCACCTGCGGCCATTACTTGAGGCCCGCCCCGCTATTCTCTGCCCCTGACCGGCCAAATGCCCGACGGCATGGATCTAGTCTGGTCCTGCCGTTCGGGATACTCGCGAGGCGCCTGCGAACTCAGTCCGCGGCCGCCATGATCGGGGCGGGCCGATCGGAGGGCAGAGGGGAGCCTCATACGGGACTGTCCTGTTTGGACGCACGGCCGATCGAGGGCACTATATCCGCAGTCCAGCTCCATGGTCTGAGTTTTGCCATGGAGCCATGGAGCAGTCCAGTTCCATGGTCTGAGTTTTGCCATGGAGCACGGCGCGACCGAAGGAGGCCGCTGCTGTGTGCATGCAAGACCTCTGACCCGGACGTACAGGGGGCCGTTTCTGCAGCTGGAGCTGCAGGTTTCACGACAGTTGCCTGCAGGGCTGTGATTCTGGCGTAAAAGACCATAATTTTCACGACGGCATGAGGGCATAGTCCCTGAAATAGAGGATCCAGCCCAATGTCTTCACTGGCACATTTGACTTATAGGCACATGTGCAGATATTCAGTATATTCTGTCACTTCTGTAGGATAATCCCAAAGTAGTGGGATTTCTCAATCTCCACTCGACTCAGTATAGCTGGAAATGGGCAACAAAGGGGATGTAAACTTAGTCCCAGTAGAGTTCCTCAAAATTTAAGTTTGTTTTTAAATTTTAGAGTACCCAATTATTTTTTTCCAAAGAAGGAGCAATTTAGCGTGGCCAATCCACCTAGCATGCACATTTTTTGGGCTTTGGAGATGAAACCCACGCAGACATGGGGAGAATGTGCAAACCCCACACGGACAGTGACCAGGGCTGGGATTCGAACCAGGGTCCTCATGCCGCAGTCCCAGTGATAACTACTGCGCCACATGCCGCCCTCTCAAAATTTAAAGTTAACCATGCCTTGTGGCTTATATCTCTTATGATGCGATATGAGTCTATTTATTTCACTTTATTCCAAGCCTTGAAACGTTGGAGAGATTATTAATTACTTCACCATAAATCAAACCAGTAGATTAAAGAACCTAAATTTGAAAGAGTGAAAAATAAAATGAAAACAAATGAATCATTAAAAATTTATTTGCTTCAAGTGGAGTTTCCATATTAAATTGAGTGAGTCAAGAGTATGGGAATGTAGGTTCAATTAGAATTGGATGTTAATGGTTTTAGGTTTTTTTTCTACTTTTATTGCTGTTTAGATGTTAATTTTTTTTTTATCATTTAAATTAAGCCAAGCTGCCTTTTCTCCTGTCCCTCTCACCCCCATCTAGTTTTGGACTTGGAGCAAAAGTAATAACCATAATAGAATTACTTGTTTAGAAGGCAGATTCCTGCCATTACAATGTAGATTAGATCACAAATTCTGTTATGGAATAAGATGACAGTTCTACTAGTCTGGAGCTCTGACCACATAAGGGAAGGCTGAGACAATTGGCAATATTTTTTTTCACTATGATTTATGAAGACATGTTAAAGTCCACCTGCTTAAGAACAATTAACTCCTTTTCGACGAGCAAGGATTGTAGAACCCAGGTCGTAGTCTGCATACACCTTAATGCACAGGACCAATCCATATTTATGTTTGTCTGGCTCTGGCATGTAGCTTAGAAGCCAATGCTTTGGCAATTAGTGCCCTGGACAGGTGAGCAACTTAGCCTGAGCCTCAAGTGAATATCCTTTGGCTAGGATGTTAAATCAAAATCCTGTTTGTCCTTTTTACATGTCCTTTGACCCTATTTGAAAACTAAGAAGTTTTCCCACAACCAATACGATCAAAAAGGTTCAAGGGTCAGTCATCTCAATGCTGTTTTGCTAAATGATGTTGGTTGATGTGGTTGCCTCATTTGGTTATATAACAAGTCAGTACGCTTCAAGAGTGAGTCATTGTGTGAGCTGATGAGGTGCTGCTGTTTTATTTTGTTTGCTGTATCTTTATCATGTTAACCAGTGCCATGTGGCTGATAGCTCTATGATGTGATATAATTGACTATAAATAAACAACAGAATATAAGGATACAATGACCATGATCCTTTTCATTTATGTTGTTGCAAGTACCTGTTAATGAGTGCAGTGGGCACGTGTCACAAATGTGTAGATTTGCAATTGGACGTTATGTTCTTTTGATAGTGCTGTCAGCTGGAGCAGCCTGAGCTCCATGTTTCAGAGTTTCAGCAGCAATGTGGTTGATTTAGCACAGGGCTAAATAGTTGGCTTTTAAAGCAGACCAAGGCAGGCCAGCAGCACGGGTTCAATTCCCGTACCAGCCTCCCCGAACAGGCGCCAGAATGTGGCGACTCGGGGCTTTTCACAGTAACTTCATTTGAAGCCTACTTGTGACAATAAGCAATTTTCTTTTCATTTCATTTCTTAAATGCCCTCAGGGCTGGGCAATAAATGTTGGTCCAGGCAGCGACACCCACATCCCGAGAACAAATAAAAGAAAGAAGCCGGTGTCACTGTGGTGCATCCATGAGAATGGGTTTTTTGGATAACACATTTCTAGATGTGGTCACCCCATAACTCAAGAATATACAGGAGAAGGGTGACTGCCAGGCAGCCAGGAAGGACAAGGCTCTAAATGCAGGAATCACCTGAGTGCATCTCACTCTCCAACTAGTGACCTGCTCTGAATACTAATTGGGATGATGGTTCCCCTGAGGAGGGCAGTAGAGGCCACAGTAACATGGCTGACTCAACTGCAGAGGAGGATGTTTGGAAGTTTTAGAGAGATAGAAGGGAAATTACCTTGAAGGTGGTCATTTTCGAGCCACTTTGGGAGGACAGAGTGGATTCATGCGCAGCTGGGGGGATGATACAGGAGGGAGGGCTTTGGGTTCCTGGGACTTTGGGACTAGTTCTGAAGGATCGAGCTGGATAGATGGCACCTGAATAAAGACCAGAATTAATAATAATTATCCTTATTAGTGTCACAAGTAGGCTTACATTAACACTGCAATGAGGTTACTGTGAAACTCCCCTAGTCGCCAAACTCCAGCGCCTGTTGGGATACACTGAGGGAGAATTCAGAATGTCCAATTGACCCAACAAGCACGTCTTTCGGGACATGTGGGAGGAAACCGGAGCGCTCAGAGGAAACCCACGCAAACACGGGAAGAACATGTAGACTCCGCACAGAAGGTGACCCAAGCTGGGAATCGAACCTGGGACCCTGGCGCTGTGAAGCACCAGTGCTAACACTGCGCTACCGTGCAGCCAATTATCCTAGCGGGGTGATTTGTTATTGCTCTTTGGGAGGGTTTAAACTAACTTCACAGGAGTATTTGAGCAGGAGAGCGGAATACCAGGAAGCACTGAGAACTGCAAGAGACAGATAGCACTAGAACAGGAAAGAATAAGGTATTAGGCAGGGCCAGAGTAAGAAGGAGTGTAAAAAGGTCCAAATTAGATTTACTGTGCATGTACGTGGATACGTAAAGTATGGTAGGTAAAGACTCTTTAAACTCAGGCCTTTTACCAATTTGTTCATATAATGCCATGTCTCCCTTTTCAGTCACTTAAACACAGAATTACTGAACCTCACATTATTCCAAATTCTTCTTGGATGCAGCATTTTAACAATTTCTTCTGATCTCATGAGCTTGGAAAAACATATTGATTCCACTTTCAGTGTCATTGAGCAAGGCACCACTCTGTCATCTCTTGTAATATCTTTACCAAGCTTCACATAAGTCCACACCATCAAGATGTTGAATTTGAGTTTTAATTGGGTGTTTCTAACTGCAAAGGAAATGAAAGCAAGTATTTGCATTGAGGTAACACCCTTCATTTCCTCAGGGTATGCTGAAAATGAAGTACTTTGCAAATGCTGTTTGGTAAGCAAAATATGATAGCTAATTGATGCATTAAAGGTCCCATAAATAGCAACGAGATTGCTGTCAAGCTGTTTCATTTGAAAAATAAATGTTGGGCAAGATTTCTTCAAGATTTTTATTGAGGACAGATGGAGAATCTGTTTAACATCTCATTCACAAGAAGGCATTTCCAACAATCCTGAGCTGCACAGTCGTGTCAGCCAGATTGCTCTGGATTAGGGCTTGAACCCGCTATCTTCTGACTCATAGAACTGCTACTAACTAAGTCAAGTCTGGGGACCAGGTGGTGTTGATCGATAATGTGCAGACACTAGGTGACTAATAATAATAATCTTTATTAGTGTCACAAGTAGGCTTACATTGACACCAGTGAAGTTACTGTGAAAATCCCCTAGTCGCCACACTCCGACGCCTGTTTAGGTACACGGAGGCAGAATTCAGAATGTCCAAACTACCTCACAAGTATGTCTTTTTTTGGGACTTAGAATGTCAGCACTGTTGTGCCTTTGATTCGGGTTTTTGGCATCATTAGGTCTGTTTCTGAAAAGGGTTGCGAATAAAGCAGGATCATTTGCAAAAGTCACTTAGGTCTGTACAAAATATCCTGCAAGGTCTGATGAATGCACTTACTGAATCTGTGCAGTCATGGATGAACAGTTAACTGCACTGCTGTCCATGCAACTCCATGGACATTGCAGCAAAGCATGCAATAGCTCCAGTTCAGTAGAGTGCCACTATTTGTCATGTATGATCACACTGCTACTAAAGTCTCAAATCTAAAAGAGGGTCTCTTATCCAGCTTCAAAGAATAACAGTAACTTATCTTAACATGTCTTCTCAGAGAGCCATGCACCAGTCTTGCTGGATCTACTGCTGGTTCTGGAACTACATTCACATTGCCTCTCTCTGCCTTTTTTAAAATAAATATTTTAATTGAACTCCTCTCATTTTATACAAATCACAACCCCAATACACATATAACATCAATATCAACATAAAAACAAAAAAGAAAGAAAAGAACAAAACCCACTGCACCCAAAAGACCCACTCCCTCTTCCCCCCCCCCCCCCCGCCCAACAGCTAACAATGATCAGCTCCTTAAAATGCAATATAAACTGCAACTGCTACGATAGAACCCATCGATCAACCCTTCACCGTGTACTTGACCTTCTCAAGTTACAAGAACATCATCAAATCACCCAGCCATGTTGTGTTACTAGGTGGTACCACCTGCCTCCAACTCACCAAATTCCGCCTCTGGGCCAGGAAAGAGGCGAATGCCAAAGCTTCTGCCCTCATGCCCGTCCTCTGCTCCAGCTGGGCCGACACGCCAACAGGCTTGGCTCTAGATCCACATTCAGGATAGTCAATATGGTGCTCAAAAAAAAGACCCAAAAACTCACCAGCTTTGGCAGGACCAGAACATGTGCGTATGGTGAGAAGGCCCTCTCGAGCACCGCTCAGACGTACCCTCGACCCATTCAAAACTCATCCTGGCCTTGGTTAGGTGTCCCCTAAACACCACCTTTAGCTGAATCAGACTCAGCCTCACACAGAATGACAGAGCATTCGCCCCACGCAGGGACTCTCTCCACTCTTCCTCCTCCAGAATGGGTCCCAGCTCCTCCACCCACCTGGCCATCACTTCTTCCACCGAAACCTGTTGTTCCCCCTTGATCCGCCCATATATGCCGGACGGGCTCCCTTCCTCTGACTCCGCACAGGAGAGTATCCTCTTTATCAAGGTAGATAGCAGTGTCTCCGGAAATGTCAGAAACGTCTGCTGAACAAAGTCCCGCAGCTGAAAATACCGATTCAATCCCACACGTCTGCTTTCTCGATCAACTCTTCCCACTGGCAAAGTGCCCCTCCATAAACAAGTCCCTCACCCTCACCTGCCCTTTGCCTCTCGACCCCCTAAATATGGCTGGCACAATAGCACAGTGGTTAGCACTGCTGTTTCATAGTTCCAGGGACCCGGGTTCAATTCCCGGCTTGGGTCACTGTCTGTGTGGAGTCTGCACGTTCTCCCCGTATCTGTGTGAGTTTCCTCCCATAAGTCCCAAAGGACGTGCTTGTTAGGTGAATTGGACATTCTGAATTCTCCCTCAGTGCGTCCGAACAGACACCGTAGTGTGGCGACTAGGGGATTTTCTCAGTAACTTCATTGTAGTCTTAATGTAAGCCCACTTGTGACACTAATAAAGATTATTATTATGTAGCATTCAATTTCACTGGCTCACAAAATGGTTCCGACAGGAGCCCATCTTGACACTGCCCTCAACTTAAAATGCTGACGGAGTTGCCACCAAACTTTTAAAGTGGAGACCATCACCGGATTCAAAGAACATTTCACTGGAGCAGATGGCAAAGATGCCATCGCCAGCGCCTCCATACGCACCACTTTAAAGGACCATGACTCCATCATCCAAACCACTCTTAACACCTTCTCCAAATTAACTGCCCAATAATAATACGTCAGGTTCAGCAGCGACAACCTCCGCACCTGCCTCTCCTGTTGTAGCACTGCCCCTTCGAATCCGAGGAGTTCTCCTCACCCAAATGAAACCCATTATGAGCCACTCCAGTTCCCAAAAAAACTACTTCGTAGAAAAACCGGGAGGCATTGATACAAGAACACGAATCGTGGTAAAATACTCATCTTAATAAATTGAACTCAGCCTGCCAACAACAATAGGAGGCTGTTCCACCTTTGCAAATCCACTTTAGCCTAACTCATAAAGCTCATAAAATTTCACTTGCGAGGTTGCGCCCAGTCCCGAGCCACCTGGACCCCCAAATAGCGAAATCTAGTCCCTGCCAATCGAAGTGGCAGCCCTACTAGCCCAGCTCCTCCCCTCGCAGGGCTAACCAGAAAATACTCCCAACATTCAGTTTATATCCCGAAAAGGAGCCGAACTTCTTCAAGGTGCCAAATATGTCCCCCATAACTGGCCCAGAATTCCTTACATATAGCAGCAAATTATCTAAGTACAGGGACACCCAACTGGTCCCTGTCTGCATCTTTCCCAAGGTCCTGCGGACCTCATCCAACCCCATCGGCACCTCCATTTCTTCCCGCAACTCCTCCCCCACCTAAGGAAACTCTAATTCCTCCAAGTACTCCACCACCCCCTGCTCGTGTCCAGACGACTTCGACCTATAGAGCCCCACAGAAAAGGACCGAAACACCTCATTGACCACCTGGCTCCTGTACCTGCACAATCTCCCTGGACGTCACCTTAATTGATGAGCCTTCTCTCTATACTCTTATACTAACCGCTTTTAGCGCCTCAAAGGATTCACCTGGTTTACAAAGTACATTTTAAGCAAAATGGTCTCATTAACACAAAAAGCCCCTTTTAAGCACGCCAGCACAAAGTCCCTTTTAAGAACGCCAGTTGATGGTGGTCAAGAACAAATTCTGCTCTAAACCCAAGTTAGTGTCTGTATTTTTCTCTTCCAAATCCCCCCAGGTGATTTATCATGAGAGTTTCAAAACTCCACTCAAAAACAGGCTTTAAATTCTTCTCTCATAATAATGCGTCCCTTGGCAGTTTACATACCAAAATCCAATTCAGGTTTTCCAAATGACATTTTCAAACAAAGCTGCTGCCCCATTTTTAACAGTAAATCCAGTCCAGGATTTCACACCTACCCCTTAGGATTTTTTGTCTTGACTGCTGTGCAAACTGCTTACAATTGTTTTAACTTTCAACTTCCAAACTGTATTAAAATTACTTCAAACGTTTCATCTACCTCTGAAGTCTGCTGTCTGACTTTAAACCTCGATACTGTAATTATCTCTAACTCGGAACACTTTGCTTACTCTTTCTTCCTCTGAACAATACCTTGGTCTCTGTTCTCTTAATTTCAGACATTTTAGGCACTTTTGCTCTCCTAATTCCCTGGTTACCTGGACTATGACGTGTACTTTAGGAAGCCCGTACTTTTGAAGCTTCCGTCCTGTCCAGTCTTTCTTCTGACAAGAATTGAGAGATGTTCACTCCCAGGGGTCCTATCTCCAACTGCTCTCAAATTACCTAAACTAAAACTCAAAAGCTTTCTACTTTACAAGGACCTCCAGTTGCTAAGCAATGGCCAGATGTTCATGCTATTTGTTTACTTTTCACACTGTAACCCTCTCTAAGCACAATAGAAACCCAGTTGGAACTTAACCAATGCCTCACACATACAAACACCTTTGTCCAGCATGAATCTAACTGTAAGTTTACCCTTCCAGGCACAGAAAAATTGAATGAAACCCACTTAAAACTATACCTTATTTCTAATATTTAAAAATACAAATATAAATCCCTTAAAATTACCTTGGTTTTCCTAACATAATTCAAGGGATAAAACTTAATCATGTAATTGTGAAATGTGTTTTTTTAATAAGCCAACCCTTATTTTGAACTCAAGAAACTTTGGTTGCTGCAAGAAAATATTTTAAATGAAAAATAATTTCAGAAAATGCTTTGAGCAATTTGTGGATGGCTAGATTATGCAATCACCATATACTTGCACTATAAAACAGCAGCTGTAGTGCATAACACAATTTGATATTTTTGTTACAATTCTACAACAATTATGTACTTACAATTAGTTTTTAGTAAGCTGTATGCTTCAAGTACAAAACTTAATATACAGTTGAAAGGTAATTGGTATTAGCATAAGTTCCAAAACTTGTAATGCGTCACTCCAGGTAATCTTCATTATTTGTGTAGCCACTGGAGTTGGAAATTCTAGTTACACAAAAATGGGAATTGTCATTGGCAAGTTAAGGGTGGCAGTGGTTAGCACTGTTGCTTCACAGCGCCAGGGTCCCAGGTTCGATTCCCGGCTTTGGTCACTGCCTGTGCGGAGTCTGCATGTTCTCCCCATGTCTGTGCGGGTTTCCTCCGGGTGCTCCGATTTTCTCCCACAAGTCCCGAAAGACGTGCTTGTTAGCTGAATTGGACATTCTGAATTCTCACTCCGTGTACCCGAACAGGCGCCGGATAGAATGGATTCTTACAGTAACTACTTTGCAGTGTTAATGTAAGCTTACTTGTGACACGAATAGAGATTATTATTATTATTATGTTTTATACCAGTTTATTAATGTCTACTGATCATCAGCAAGTACAAATTGATACCAGAAGGTGGATCATTTTACTCTATCTCCAGGCTCAGGCGAGCTCGGACAGAGAGTTTCTAATTATCTGAAATCTCGTATGTTTTATTTCAGGGACACCGCCAATGTGATCAAAGAAAAATTTGGCAAAAAGCTTTACGAGTCACTCTTAGAGTAAGTATCTCTGTGTGCAATGGAAGCATAATCCTTAAGAATACAAATGTTATCGAGTGGAATTGTGTTCAAACAAATTGGACACTGTTTTATTTATTCTTGCTTTTAATTTTTTTGTCTTTCTGAGTATTAATAAAGATGTGTCAGCCCAGCTCAGTTGCCAGCATTCTTACTCCTGGGTTGAAAGAAGCTCCATTTCTAGGTTGGTGCTCAGCAAATAGGCTAGTACTCCAATGCAGTACTAAGTAAGTGCTGCATTAGTGGATATGTAATCTGTTGGTCGGAAACGTGACTTCCTCTTCAAGTATATATTAAAGTTCCCAATACACAATTTGGAACAGAGCAGCGAATTATGAAATGAAAATGAAAATCGCTTATTGTCACGAGTAGGCTTCAATGAAGTTATTGTGAAAAGCCCCTAGTCGCCACATTCCGGCGCCTGTCCGGGGAGGCTGGTACGGGAATCGAACCGTGCTGCTGGCCTGCTTGGTCTGCTTTAAAAGCCAGCGATTTAGCTGAGTGAGCTAAACCAGCCCCTCGTTTAGTAGGGGAAACCCGCACAGACATGGGGAGAACATGCAGACTCTGCACAGGCAGTGACCAAAGCCGGGAATCGAACCTGGGACCCTGGCGCTGTGAAGCAACAGTGCTAACCACTGCCACCCTTAACTTGCCAATGACAATTCCCATTTTTGTGTTGTCTTGACCAACATTCCCTCCTACCCAATACTACCACAGCAGATAAATTTGTAATTTATCTCATTACCTTTTGGGGTAAATTATTAGTGCAAAATGTTGTCTGGATTTGCTTACCTGATCTCATTTCCCAAAAAGCTGTTTATTTTGTGAGGTTCTTTAAGATGTGACAAATTGGAAAATAAGTGTGAGTATTATTCTAAATCAATTTTGTTTTGTGTGTTCAATATGGTGAGTGCAGGAGTAATGTGCCCCAGGCAGTACTTTAAAACAATTGTGGAAAGCTGCCATGCAATCAACTAGAAAGTAGCATTGTTTGCAAACGGTGACATGATGGATCAACACTCAGTTCATTCTGGAGCCTGGGTTTTAATCCAAATCAGACTGATGGGATAAAAATAAGGGGTGCAATTCTCCGCTCTCACAAAAATTCGGAGAATAGCGGGCGGCGTAAATTTTTACAGACACGCTGGTCCGACGCCCTCCCGCTATTCTCTCCCCCCCCCCCCCCCCCCACGGCCGCCCTCCGACACGAATCGCTGCTCGCCGTTTTTTTACGGCGAGCAGCTATTCACCCCTGGCCGATGGGCCGATTTCCAAGGACTTTACGGCCGTTTTTATGAACGTAAAACACACCTGGTCTGACCGTTCGTAAAAACGGACGTAAAGTCCCGATCTGGGGAACCATGGCACCGATTGGCACGGCAGTACCACGGCCGTGCCAAGGGTGCCATGGGCCCGCGATCGGTGCCCACCGATCGCGGGCAGCGGGTACTTAACCCGCGCACTCTTTCTCCCTCCGCCGCCCCGCTGGATCCATTCGCGGGGCGGCTGAGGGGCATACCGGCCCGCACATGCGCGGGTTTCACGCATATGCGTGATGACGTCATCCGCGCATACGCGGGTTGGAGTCGTCCAATCCGCGCATGCGCGGCTGACGTCATCTGACGCGTCAGCCGTTGTTAACTCTGGCTAGTGGGCTTAACGAAATTCGTTAAGCCCGCGATGCCGGAGTTCACGGCCGCGCGATGCTAGCCCCGACCGGGGAGCTGAATCGGTTCCAGGTCAGGGGGCGGAGGCTGGCGTCAAACGCGCCCGTTTTTGACGCCAGCTTCCCGAGTTTTCGTAACTCGGGAGAATCGCGCCCCTGGTATCGATAAAACAAGCAAAACATTTCCAACTTCACCCTAATTGGCGGAGGAAAAGGTAAATTCAACAATGATGGAATTGGATTGGCCTAGCTGTGATTTAAGGTAAGGCACATTGGTGGGTGGGGAGAATAGGAGGCTTACTCTGCATTCACGCCATGTTATGTTTGACCTGAAGTGCTGACAGTGGATTACAAATAGAAAGAATAGGAAAAGTGTTCTGTTCCCCCACCCATAAGGCCCACCCCCTAATCAGTATATAAATTCATCACCCCGCTAAATAAATTTAGAATTGAAAAAAATTGCAGGATTATTTATGAGAAATATTGATATTTAAAACAGTAACGTTGTATAGGATAGACTATTGAAGAAGTGTTCATTTGGTTTCAGAGGTGAGATGCCCAATATAAACTCCATTTTGGATCGGGAGGACTTCACTATGATGAAGAGAGCCATATATGCTACTCAGGTAAGTTCTTTAACAGAGAAACTCGTGAATGCCCTTTTCTGTAGTCGCCATTCTTCAAGCGATATCACTTGAAGCTTTAACAAGAAAAAAAGCACAATGAATAAATTCAGTAAAAAATTAAACCATTAACCATCTTTGAGCTTGGTAAATAAAGAATTAGAAAATGAATGTGAACATACATTTAGAAACACTGGTCAGCGGTAGGAGTGACATGACTGGTGTCACAATTGGTGCTTTAGTGCTCCTGGGATGAATAAGAGAAGCCTCGGGGTGGGTAATTTCCAATTAGTTTGTTTATCTTGAAGACAGAAGTTAAAAATCATCTTTAAAATTTGGCTGCCTGAGACTTTTCGGCAAGTCCACAATTGGGAGACCAGTAATGTTTCCCTGGACACTACGGCCTCAGTATATAAATAGGAACCTTACACTACTTGGAGGGTCCATTTACAACCAGTAGCAGAGTATGCAGCACACATACTTCATCCATTAACAGTAGATTAAGTAGCCCACTCAACGGTTCTTAATGGAACCACTCTCAAAATGGCCACTTATGTTTTCTGTGTCGCTTATGAAGTCACCTGATTTCCCAGATTGACAAGCTGTTCATTAGTTCTCAACAAGCAGTTTGAGCTCTCTGACCCAAAGCAAATGAGTCCTGACTTGAAAACAGTTTGTCTTCGCATGACCAGTGTCAGATGAGCAGCACGATCACTGATCTGTCGCAGGCAAATATTGAAAGTCACTCACAGTGACACTACCTGGAAACTGTATGTACTTGTGCATGTATGTGTGTGCGGACCCATCAGAACAGAGAGAGTTGATGTAAAATGGAAATAAGACTGGTTACTGAAGGTAGGTTGGGAAGGAAAATGTGCAAAGAAGAGTTTGGAAGGGTCTTAATTTCACGGAGAACCCGCCACATGAGTTCAAGCAAATAAATTATCGAGACAAATGAATAAAACCTGATGTGTGTCAATTGTGGTAAAGAAAAATTCAGTGTTATAATTACAATTTCTTTGACGGAGTTCTTATCATTTTTACTTCCCTGACACATAAATATCTTTTTGATGAACAGCGCCGTTCACTGCCTCCTATTTGTACACATAACATGCTGGATGATTCCAATGATCTCCTTCTCAAGGCCGTCCGAAGGATTGGGTTGTTTAATAGCATGAGTGACAGAGTTAAGGTATGGTCACTACTTTTCTTGGTTACTATAATAAATTCTTAATAAATTCCCAACACAGATGGAGTGGCTCATAATAATAATATAATAATAATCGCTTATTGTCAGAAGTAGGCTTCAATGAAGTTACTGTGAGAAGCCCCTAGTCGCCACATTCCGGCGCTTGTTCGGGGAGGCCGGTACGGTAATTGAACCTGCGCTGCTGGCATTGTTCTGCATTACAAGCCAGCTGTTTAGCCCACTGTGCTAAACCAGTCCCTGATAATAAGCTCATACAAGCAGTAGACTGACAATTTTTAGTCAAATAAACTTGAGTGTCAGTGGTCCCAGGATAGTTGTTATCGATGTGAACCTGTTTGCTAAATGGAGGAAGTACATTTATCCACCGGGTATTGTCTTGCACCTCATCCCCTTGTGCATTATGACAATTGAAATTAATAAATTGTTGTGTGCATAAATGTGCTTTTCTTTAGAAATTTATATGAAGAGTCTTTATCTGATGTACTCACTGGAGACACCAGATAGAATTCAGTAACAGTGATGCAAACAATTCATGTATTGGTTGAATTGAGTACACAAAGGCACAACCATGATGAGATTAGGGAGCAGGTAGAGACAAGCCCTTTTCTAAATAATAGAATGTTACAGTGACAGAATCTATGGGCGGGAGTTTATGGACGTACCCATGGAGAGAATCATCATGGGCGTGACAGAAAATTTGATAGACCAACCAAATGTCCATTGACTTCGGGCGCAATTTCTTTTATTCTCCTAATTTTCTTCTTATTTGCTCTTACCGTCCTGTCTTTTCATAACAATGCTCATTTATGGTGGTTGCCTTTACCCATCTCACCCTTGTTGCTTCAATGATAATTCATCATGTACAAAGCTCAAATAGTGATTGTTGACAAGAAATTAGACTGTGCAATCATCACAGTTGAACCAGTTTCTGTCTTTTGCTGTTGTGCAGCTGGCACTTCCAAAAGCATTTATTTATTAGCAACCCTGCTAATTTCCCATTGACCCAGAGTCTTTGACATTAATTGCAGTTTCCCCACTGCAGCGCTGGACGAGATCAGCTAAGACACAACAAATCTTGGAACTCTTTGGCCTGCTCCACTTAAGATACAATTTCCCACTGAAACATGAAGGGAGGCTTATGGTGGAATCCTTGCCTCTGCTACTTTCTAAATGGTTTTTGTTCATCCTCCAGGTCATCTTTCATCCAGAGTTTCTGTCATCCACAAGCCCATTGCTCCCTTTGGATTACGAAGAGTTTGTGCGCGGCTGCCATTTGGGTGTATTTCCTTCCTATTACGAGCCCTGGGGATACACTCCCGGTGAGTTGCAGCCAGTATTTGTTCATAATTTTAAGAATAATATATTCATAGGTAGTGAGTGATAGCGGGTAAGCAGTATTTATTTGTTGCCTACCCTTGGGGCTTTAAAGAGCTAGTTGCACAGTGTTGAACTGGAATCACATGCAGTAGTGGTAACAGATTCCATCCATCAAGAATATTGATGAGTTAATTAGATCTTTAAGAGCCTGCCATTTTCATCGTCATTTTCCTGGTGTTGGCCGAGTCACTGCTGACACAGTGATAGGCTCCCATTAACTATCAGCATTGTAAAAGCCGAAGTAAGAGTGAATTATGGTTATAATTGGCATGTGAGGGCAGAATGGTGGCGCAGGGGTTAGCACTGCTGCCTCACAGCGCTGAGGACCTGGGTTCGATCCCGGCCCTGGGTCATTGGCTGTGTGGAGTTTGCACATTCTCTGCACTCTCTGGGTGGATCTCACCCCCACAACCCAAAAAGATGTGCAGGGTAGGTGGGTTGGACATGTTAAATTGCCCCTTAATTGGAAAAAAGAATTGGACTAAATTTATAAACAAAAAAATAATTGGCATGTGATGTGTGCAGTGCATTTAGGACTGGGGTTTGTCATGCAAATTTGGAACTAAAATTGCTCAGAGGATTCCACAAAATGTCTGATGTGGGAAATGGGAAAATATGGTGCAGGAAGTGTTCTGTGTCTGGGGCAGAACAGAGTCTACATCGACTTAGGCTATATCTGAATTGCTTGAGCCAAAACAGTAAGTATGAAATGAAAAGTGCTCGTCGAGGTGAAGGTAAACATAAACATCATCAATTTTTCTTAAAGATATTTCAATCATTCGAAAAGAAAAACAATGGGGGCAATTCTCCAACCGCGTTGCGCCCAGTGCAAATCCCACTTTATCGGGAGAGGCGCGAAATGGGATTTGCACCCAGCACCAAAACTGTTTCCAATGCTCCTGGCCTGCTGCAGCTGACGTGATCTGTTTCAAGCCCTCACTGGATGTGAACCAGATTAACATATTTAAATCCTCATTTAAAAACGCAGGAGCTATTTTAGCTGTACTCTCCTGGCTCCTGCGATTCTCCCACCTGCCAGCGCAGTATGAAGCCAGCCCAAATCACGACTGGTCCCCACAAACGGACACCAGGTGAGATGACCATGCCAGGGGGCTCGGAGACCATAGTAGCCCCTGGTGATCACAGACATGGCATTGTATTACAATCTGGGACCAGACCCCAACAGTGGCTAGGATACCGGACAGAAACCCCAATATTTAATTTTAATTTTGTAATGCTGTGACAGAAGGATACCTCGATCCTGGAGAGATTTCATGAAGAAATAGGAATATGGGGCAAAATTCTCCCCTACCTGGCGGGGCGGCGAGGTCGCGGCGTAGCGGGGTGGCGCCAATCACTCCGACGTCGGGCCTCCCCAAAGGTGCGGAATTCTCCGCACCTTTAGGGGCTAGGCTCGCGCTGGAATGGCTCCCGCTCCACCGACTGGCGTCAACGGCCTTTGGCGCTACGCCGGCCGGCGTCGGGGCTGTCCGAAAGGCATTCACCAATGGGCATGAGTCTGCGCATGCGTCGCCACCGGTGCATGCGCGGTTGGGGGGATCTCTTCCTCCTCCGCCATGGTGGAGGCCGTGGCGGCGGCAGAAGAAAAAGAGTGCCCCCACGGCACTGGCCCACCGGCCGATCGGTGGGCCCCGATCGCGGGCCAGGCCACCGTGGGGTCACCCCCCCAGGGTCCGATCGCCCCGCACCCCCCCCCTCCAGGATCCCGGGGGCCCACTTGCGCCGCCAATCCCGCCGGCACAGAGGTGGTTTAAACCACGTTGGCGGGATTGGCCTGTCAGCGGTGGGACTTCGGCCCATCGCCGGCCGGAGAATCGCACCGGGGGGCACGCCGATCGGCGCAGGGGGTCCGCCGACCGGCGGGGCGTGATTCCCGCTCCCGCCGATTCCCGGGTGGTGGAGAATTCCGGCCGGGGCAGGATTTACGCCGGCCCCGGGCGATTCCCCGACCCTGCGCGGGGTCCGAGAATTCGGCCATGGTATTTTAAAACAAACTTTATTACTAACACGGTATTAAAATATCTTTTTTTTAAAATAATTTTTATTGAAAAATTTTGAATTTATACAACAATAACGCACCATAGTAAAATACCAAAAATAACAATAATATTAGCAATCATAAATATTCGCCCCACCTCCATGAACAACACAGCATTATAACAACAGCGCAAATTGACACAATATAAAGTTACAGAAAAGAAACTACAATAAGGAACACCCCCCCCCCCCCGGGTTGCTGCTGCTATTGACCAAGATACCTATCTTTGAGCCAGGAAGTCCAGAAAAGGCTGCCATCGTTTATAGAACCCTTGTATTGATCCTCTCAGGGCAAATTTGACCCTTTCCAATTTTATAAATCCCGCCATGTCACTGATCCAGGTCTCCACACTTGGGGGCCTCGCATCATTCCACTGTAGCACAATCCTTCGTCGGGCTACTAGGGACGCAAAGGCCAGGACACCGGCCTCTTTCGCCTCCTGCACTCCCGGCTCTACCGCAACTCCAAAAATCGCGAGTCCCCATCCTGGTTTGACCCTGGATCCAACCACCCTCGACACCGTCCCCGCCACCCCCTTCCAGAATTCTTCCAGTGCTGGGCATGCCCAGAACATATGGGCGTGGTTCGCTGGACTCCCCGAACATCTGGTGCACCTGTCCTCACCCCCAAAGAACCTACTCATCCTAGTCCCGGACATGTGGGCCCGGTGCAGCACCTTAAATTGGATGAGACTTAGCCTCGCACATGAGGAGGAAGAGTTGACTCTCTCCAAGGCATCCACCCAAGTCCCGTCCTCTATCTGCTCCCCGAGTTCCTCCTCCCATTTAGCCTTCAGCTCCTCCACTGACATCTCCTCCACCTCCTGCATTACCTTATAGATGTCAGACACCTTCCCCTCTCTGACCCACACCCCCGAAAGCACTCTGTCCATCGTCCCCCGCGAGGGCAGCAGAGGGAATCCCTCTACCTGTCGCCTAGCAAACGCCTTTACCTGCAAGTATCTGAACATGTTCCCTTGGGGAAGCCCAAATTTATCTTCCAGTTCCCCCAGGCCCGCAAACCTCCCGCCAATAAACAGGGTCCCTCAATTTACTGATGCCCGCACCTTGCCACCCCCTAAATCCCCCATCCTTGTTCCCCGGGATGAACCGATGATTGCCACCCAGTGGAGCCTCCATCGAGCCCCCTGTTTCCCCCCGATGCCGTCTCCACTGTCCCCAGGTTCTTAGGGTCGCCGCCACCACCGGGCTCGTGGTAAACCTCTTAGGGGAGAGCGGCAACGGCGCCGTTACCATGGCACCCAGGCTCATACCTTTACATGACGCCATCTCCATTCTTTTCCACGCCGCCCCTCCCCCCTCCATCACCCATTTACGCACCATTGACACATTGGCCGTCCAATAGTACCCCAGAAGGTTGGGCAGCGCCAGCCCGCCTCTATCCCTCCCTCGCTCCAGGAACACCCTCCTCACTCTCGGAGTCCCATGTGCCCACACAAAGCTCAAAATACTGCTAGTCACTCTCCTAAAGAAGGCCCTGGGGATAAAGATGGGCAGGCACTGAAAGAGGAACAAGAACCTCGGAAGCACCGTCATTTTGACGGACTGTACCCTCCCCGCCAACGATAATGGCAGCATGTCCCACCTCTTGAACTCCTCCTCCATCTGATCTACAAGTCTGGTGAAATTATGTTTGTGAAGAGTCCCCCAGTCCCTGGCCACCTGCACCCCTAGGTACCTAAAGCTCTCCCCTGCCCGCCTAAGCGGGAGCCTACCAATTCCTTCCTCCTGTTCTCCAGGGTGCACCACAAACACCTCACTTTTGCCTAAATTTAATTTATAGCCTGAAAAGGTCCCAAACTCAGCTAGCAGCTCCATCACCCCCGGCATCCCTCCCACCGGGTCCGCCACATACAGTAACAGGTCATCGGCATACAACGACACCCTATGTTCCTCCCCACCTCGCACCAAGCCTCTCCACCTCTCTGAATCCCTCAACGCCATCGCCAGCGGCTCGATTGCCAGTGCAAACAACAAGGGGGACAGGGGGCAACCCTGCCTGGTCCCTCGGAAAAGCTGGAAGTACTCCGACCTCCTCCCATTCGTGGCCACGCACGACATCGGGGCCTCATATAGCAGCCTTACCCATCTAATGAACCCTTCACCAAATCCAAACCTCCCCAACACCTCCCATAGGTACCCCCACTCCACTCTATCGAAGGCCTTCTCCGCATCCAGCGCCACCACTATCTCTGCCTCCCCCTCAATCGCCGGCATCATGATGACATTCAACAATCTCCGCACATTCGTGTTCAGCTGCCTTCCCTTCACAAAACCTGTCTGGTCCTCGTGCACAACCCCTGGCACACAGTCCTCTATCCTGGTGGCCAGGATTTTTGCCAGCACCTTAGCATCCACGTTGAGGAGAGATATGGGCCTGTATGAACCACACTGCTGCGGGTCCTTGTCCCTCTTTAAAATTAACGTGATCAGCGCCCGCGACATCGTCGGGGGCAAAGTCCCCCCCTCCCATGCTTCATTGAGTGTCCGCACCAGCAAGGGGCCCACTAGGTCCCCAAACTTTTTATAAAATTCCCCCGGGAACCCATCCGGCCCCGGTGCCTTCCCTGACTACATCTGCCCGATCACCTTAACTAGCTCCTCCAGCTCAATCGGCGCACCCAACCCCTCCACCTTCTCCTCCTGCACCTTCGGGAAAGAAAGCCCGTCGAGGAACCTCTCCATTCCTCTCCTCCCCCCCCGTTGGCTCCGACCGGTACAGTTCCCCGTAAAAGTCCTTGAAGACCTCATTCACCTCTACCCCCTTCCACACCACATTCCCACTCTTGTCTCTCACTCCAGCAATTTCCTTAGCCGCATCCCGCTTGCGGAGCTGATGAGCCAGCATCCTACTCGCCTTTTCACCATCTTCGTACTCTGCCCCTTGTGCCTTCCTCCACTGTGCCTCCGCCTTTCTAGTGGTCAGCAAATCAAATTTAGCCTGCAGGCTGCGCCTCTCCCCCAACAGTCCCTCCTCTGGTGCCTCTGCATACCTCTTGTCTACCTCCAGCATCTTTCCCACCAGTCTATCCCTCTCACTCCTCTCGCTCCTCTCCCTGTGTGCCCGGATGGATATCAGCTCCCCACGAATCACTGCCTTCAGGGCTTCCAGACCGTCGCCACCTGAACCTCCCCTGTATCATTCACCTCGAGGTACCCCTCAATACTTGCCCGGACCCTCCTACACACCTCCTCCTCCGCCAACAACCCCACATCCAACCGCCACAACGGGCGCTGGTCCCGCACCTCCCCCATCTCCAACTCTATCCAATGCGGAGTGTGGTCGGAAATTGCAATGGCCGAATACTCGGCCTCCTCCACTCTCGGAATCAGTTCCCTACTCACCACGAAGAAGTCTATCCGACAGTAGACCCTATGTACGTGGGTGAAGAAAGTGTACTCACGTGCCCTCGGCCTCACAAACCTCCATGGATCCACCCCACCCATCTGGTCCATAAACCCTCTCAGTACCTTGGCCGCCGCCGGCCTCCTACCCGTCCTAGAGCTGGACCGATCCAGTGAAGGATCCAACACCGTATTGAAGTCCCCCCCCATGATCAGACCTCCCGCCTCCAGATCCGGGACCCGTCCCAACATACGCCTCATAAAGCCCGCATCGTCCCAATTTGGGGCATACACACTAGCAAGTGCCACCTTCTCTCCTTGTAGCCTGCCCCTAAACATAACATACCTACCCCCCTTATCCGCCACCACCTCCGATGCCTCAAACAACACATTTTTCCCCACCAGAATCGCCACTCCCCGGTTCTTCACATCCAACCCAGAGTGGAAAACCTGCCCCACCCATCCCTTCCTCAGGCGGACCTGGTCCGCCACCTTCAGGTGGGTCTCCTGAAGCATTGCCACATCTGCCTTTAGCCCCTTCAGATGAGCAAGTACCCTCGACCGCTTCACCGGCCCATTCAACCCTCTCGCATTCCAGATGACCAACCGGATCAGAGGGTGTCCCGCCCCCCCCCCCGTCGACTAGCCATAGCCCGTCGACTGCCCGCCCCAGGCCAGCACCCCCTGCCAGACCCAGTCCCCACAGCGACAACACCTCACCTCTGTCCCCCCAGCCTCCACCAGCTCCTTCCTGACCCTACCAGCAGCAACCCGGTATTCCCCTTTCACCCCCTCCCTTCCCCCCCAGGCTAGGAACCCTCCCAGCTGCGAACCGTCCTCCATTGTACTTCCGTGGGTCAGCTAACTTCTGCTGACCCTGGAAACTCCCGCCAATAACCCGACCCCTCCCAAAGTGGGATCATCCCCCAATCTATCCCTACTCCAGGCACCGCTCCAGCGCGGGGAAGAACCAGTTAAGGCTCCGCCTCCCCCCCCGTCACCGTCTCCGTCCCCCAGTCCCGCAGCGCGGGAAACCAGAGGAAAGCCCGCGCTTTCACACTGCCCCACCACACCCTTCTGACGCAGCTCCCAAATACCAGCCCCTCTCCATACCCCCAACCCGACATAGAATACAACAAACCCCCCCAACCCTCCCCGCAAGATACAAAACTCAAACAATGCCCCACAGCAAAAAAAAACATAACAGAACAACACCCCCATAAATAACCATATCAAAATTGCAAAAGTACAAAAATACAAAGAAAAGAAGAACACAGCAACAGCAGAAACCAGCAATAAAGCATTACAACCGACCCTGCAACCCCCAACCCCTAGTTCAAGTCCAGTTTCTCCGTCCGCACGAAGGCCCACGCCTCCTCCGGGGAATCGAAATAGTAATGCCGGTCCGAATAAGTTACCCACAGGTGCGCGGGCTGCAACATTCCGAACTTTATCTTTTTCCTGTAAAGCACCTCTTTCGTCCGATTAAATCCGGACCGCCGCTTAGCCACCTCCGCACTCCAATCCTGGTAGATCCGTACTACCCCATTCTCCCAATTGCTGCTCTTCACCTTCTTGGCCCAGCGCAGCACACACTCCCGATCACTGAACCGGTGGAACCTCACCAGCACCGCACGCGGGGGTTCATTCTCCTTAGGCCTCCTGGCCAGTACTCTGTGTGCTCCCTCCAGCTCCAAGGGCAGATGGAAAGACCCGGCCCCCACTAGCGAGTTCAGCATTGTAGCCACGTAGGTTGTCAGGTCCGACCCCTCCAGCCCCTCCGCAAGGCCCAAGATCCGCAGGTTTTTCCGCCTCATGCGGTGATCAAGTTCCTCGAAGCGTTCCTGCCATTTCTTGTGGAGTGCCTCGTGCCCCTCCACCTTACTCACGAGGACCACGGCCTCCTCCCCTCGTTCAGTGGCCTGCGTCTGCAACTCCTTGATGGCAGCACCCTGGGTCGTCTGAATCTCCGACAGCCTTCTGTTCGTTTCCTGCAGAGAGCTCAGTACCTCAGCCTTGAAGTCTGTAAAGCAGCGCAGGAGAGCAGCTTGTTGCTCCAGGGCCCACTGCTTCCACTCCTCTGGAGCTCCGCCGGCCGCCATCTTGGATTCCTTCCCCCATTTTTTCTGGGGAGCTGCTGCCGTTTTTTCCCCCTTTCCACTCTGAGTTCGAGTCATGGACTGCGGGGAAAGTCGATCAGCACACCTTCTCCCACCGGGAGACGTCGAAAAATTTACGTTTTGGGCTCTAAAAAGAGCCGAAAAGTCCTTTTAAAACGGGAGCTCCCAAATGTGTGGCTTCCTACGTCATCGCCGCCACCGGAAGTCGGTATTAAAATATCTTTAACATCACACCAGAAAATAGCTTACAATTATCTTTTAAACAATGCTAATCAATACAGTGAATACAGTAATCCCACTCAAATAACAGAAGAAAACACTGCTCTCAAACCACTGTTCAAATACATTTGGCGCTCGGGAATACCTGCTTCACAGAGTTGTCTGGATGCCCTACTTTGAGACAAAGAGATCCTTCCACATTGCTTGAATGAAAAGATCTGAATCCAGTCAGAACCATGCCAAACCTCTGGCTGTATTCCTTCTGATGCCAGCAATTGTGGGGAAGGGGGGGAATGTCTGATGCTAACCCGGGAGGGGGAGGGGGGGGGGGTGGAGCTGCAGCCTGAGCATTAGTCTGAGATGGGGCACTCTTTAAAAATGTTCCACCGTTCCCTGAGGAGCCAGACCTGCCGGCATCTTCAGGTCCCGCACACCCCTCATTCAGGGCGCAGTTCATTCACCCCAACCTCCAAAACAATTCCTGTATGGGTTGATTGCAATCTGGATTGAGGTGAATCACCCAGTGGGAATCGCACCTCGCTACCTGCCAGAGACCACACTTAGAAACTTTTTGGGATCGCTGAGTCCAATGTTTGCAAGACAAATTTTCATTTTTATTTGGAGTTATTTATCTCTCTCTTCAGGTCTCCAGGCTTTTAAAAATACTTACACTTAGCCAGTCATTGGGAGCGGTATGTGCATCCTCAGTATAACATCTCAACAACCAACAAACCTCAGGGTCCTGATCATACACAGCAAATTTCATATCTCAGGGCATTCGTAACTGTGTTCGCAGTGGATAGATGCACAGAAAACAGCATAATTGCCTTTGCTACAAATGAAATACTTTAAAGTTCAGCAACAAGAAGTCCAAACAATTCAAGCAATAACTTCTTAATTACCGAAAGAACTTGGTGTTCTGTCCAGACAGATTAAAACTTAAGGTAGCATTACAGTGACTGTTCGGTGATAGATCAATATGCAGGGGATCATCGCCATGCAAAGAGAACATCATGTCTATCAATAAGAACAACATTTTGACCAACTGAAAATAACAGTTCTCCAATTCCAGATCATAATCTCTATTCCTATTTTATTTATTTTTCCTTGTAAGTTTTGGTCTTGGTCACATTTTTCTCTAGTTTCTGCTTTTGGAAGGCAGCAGCTCATTATTCTGCCATTCACATGACCTCTAAACACATCTTTTATAATTGTCTCCATACCACACCCTATGACTGTGCACCATTTTAATCTCTCCCATCTTCCACACTTTTATACCTTCTCTTTTGTTCTTCTTCCCTCTCCCTTTTCGTTTGCTTCAAATTTGTTATATTTCTAACTTTTCTCAGTTCTGGTGGACGATCATTGACCTGAAACATTAGTTCTGATTCTTTGTCTACACATGCTGTCTGACCTGCTGAGTCTTTCCAGCATTTCCTATTCTTATTGCCTCTTATTCATATGTTGTCAATTCACCTACCCATATCATCACACCCAAGCTTCAGTGGTACAGGAAAATTTGAGAGAGAAAAAACTAAAACAAGGATAGGGGTCCACAGTTTGAAAATCCTGCAAAAATTTGAGTTAGAGGCAAGTCAGGTTGCAATAGGGAAAAAAGGGTAGCACGGTAGCATAGTAGTCAGCACTGTGGCTTCACGGCACCAGGGTCCCAGGTTTGATTCCCTGCTGGGTCACTCTGTGCGGAGTTTGCACGTTCTCCCCGTGTCTCCTCTGGGTGCTCAGGTTTCCTCCCACAGTCCAAAGATATGCAGATTAGGTGGATTGGCCATGATAAATTGCCCTTAGTATCCAAAAAGGTTACGAGGGGTTATTGGGTTACGGCGATAGGGTGGAAGTGAGGGCTTAAGTGGGTCGTTGCAGACTCGATGGGCCAAATGGTCTCCTTCTGCACTGTATGTTCTATGAGGGCAAGAAAAACCACCATCAGACAAAAAGCTTTTTCTTCAAGAAAGCTTTGTTGGTTACCTCTCCAAGGTGCTCCTCATGTTGCATCTTTTGTCTCTACGTAGATCCTTCCTCGACACAATTAGATTCACTACATATATGGTTTGTGTAGCATAATCAAAACCCTCAGTCCACTGTATACAATCTCCATTATTCAGGAGACTAATGGGAAATGATGGTAATTATTATGTTATTATTACCACCAGTACCATTGAAACACATCACATAATCCAATCAGTTTCAAAAAGATTTTTTTTATTAAACGGTCACAGCTTTCCTCTCCCTCAATTTAGTGGTGATATTTCTGTGCAGACCAGTAAATCAAAAAATTATGGCAGGGATTATTTGAGGTGGATCAGTGTGAAAGAAAAACCTGAATGAAGAGATCAGTCATTACAGGCTCCTTTTGTAGATTTCCAATTATTATTCCCCCCAAAAACTCAATAAGCACATTTCCGAGCGTTATTTGTTTGAGTGCTCTGCTCATAATTGGCCCATCAAGCTTGCATTGTGAAGAAGAAAAAAGTGGTGCCTCTGACAGAAATGAATTGCGTCAGCTGTGTGTTATGGTACAGGAAGATATCATTATGATA
Organism: Scyliorhinus canicula; assembly: GCF_902713615.1. NCBI lineage: Eukaryota > Metazoa > Chordata > Chondrichthyes > Carcharhiniformes > Scyliorhinidae > Scyliorhinus > Scyliorhinus canicula. The sequence goes on along the minus strand of NC_052154.1, from coordinate 134,302,560 downwards.
TCAGTCCCTTTTCTGAATCAATCTTCTGTTGCAATGCCAGGCGAACTAAGGACCATATTTTTCTTAATTGTTTACTCGGTCTGCTGAGAAAATTATGATAATATACAATTATCAAGCGTGCAGTTGCTGAGAATGTGATTTTGTTAGCAACAGGACTTAGGCAGATGGGCAAAGTTGGCAGCATTGCGGCATGAGTGTGTAGAGGAAGGCACTGGATAGGAAGAAGCAATCAGCCAGGACTTGAATTCTTCAGCACGAATGAGTAGCCTTGCAACTCTGAAAAGCAGTAGGAAGAGTCAGCCAACAGGTGAAAAGGTGACAAGTGTACAAGAAGAGGAGTAGACAGCATTGGGAATTGGCTAAATCAGGAACATGACACTGGCAGGGAAATAGTTAGAAGTGGCAACAATTAGGCATGGGCAGGTGACCAGGGAAATTTGGTAGCACTGAAACCAATGGTGGAAGAGCCCAACTATAGGACTGGAGCTTCAATTCATGGGGAGAACTGGGAAGAAGCAGCAAACAGATGGGCAACTGGCCAACAAAAGACTCAAGTACTTTGCCAACGTGACTTTATTTCAAGAAAATGAATGTTAGAAGGATATTCAATTGGATAGAGAAAACTAACTGAGATTACCCAATGTCCATATTGCCTCACTTCTACCGCCTTCTTAGGCAGTCCATCGGAGCTGAGGATGACTTGCTCCCACGCAAATTATGAGTTCCCAGGTGAATGAAGAATCAAATGCGTGGCCTACAGTCTCTGCCACGGGTGGGACAGATGATGGTTGGGGTGCCCAGGTTGCCGTGCACTCCTTTCAGTGTCGATGCTTGCCTTCATATTGCTCTTGGCGATGAAACTTGAGGTGTGCAGCCCCTTCCCGGGGGGCTTTTCCTCTACTGCGGACGGTTTTGGGCCAGTGATTCCCAGGTGTTGGTGGGAATGTTGCATAATTTCAAGGAGGCTTCGAGGGTGTCCATGAAGCATTTCCTCTGCCCTCCTGCCAATGACTTTGCAGTATCTTGTGGAGTCAGCACTGGTGGTACTTCACCAGGGTTTTGAGCTGCCTGTTGTACATAGTCCACGTCTCTGAGCCATATAGGAGGGCGAATATCACTACTGCTCTGGAGGCCATGAGCCTAGTGCTGGATCTGAGGTCCTGGTCTTCCTCAGGCAACCAACTACAAGCAACACTGGCACACTGAACCTTGTCGTCAATGTCTGCCTTTGTCGACAGTAGTCTTCCAAGGTAAGGAAAGTGGTCCACATTGTCCAAGACCTCGCCGTGGATTTTAATAAACTGGTGGGGGATGGGGATCTGTATGATGTATGGTGGGGCCAGATTGGTAGAAGACCTTTCTCTTATGAATGTTTAGTGTAAGGCTCTCGCACACCTCAGCTAAGGTGTTGACGATGGCTCAGAGCACAGTTTATATGTGTGCAGACACAAGCATTGGCTGTATACTGTAGTTCAGTGACAAGAGGACGGGCTGACCTTGGATCTGCCTTGAAAGTGGCAGAGGTTGAACAGATTCCCGTTTGTTCCATAGTTTGTCTCCACTCCAGCGGGGAGCTTGCTGAGGGTGAGATGGAGCATTGCAGCAAAACGGAGCATCCCGACGGCGGAGAATCTAGCCCCATGTCTGTTGTGGCCCTTAGTGGGCGGAATCCACATTGCAACTCTGGGGGAGCTCTTCAGCCACAGGGAGAGGTGATTAAGGAGGGTTCTTGTGTTGACCTTTCCTGTGGCCAACAGCAGTAACTTGAAGATGGTCATGATTATGGTGTCAAGATCTCCTGGCATGTTCTCCTCCTTCCACATAAAGGAAATAAGGTCATATATTCACACCAATAGTGCTTCTCTGCCATGTGTCAGTGCTTTGGGAGTTCGATCTGCCCAAGGATTTGTTGTTCTTTAGCTGTCAAATGGCCTTTTCTACCTTGTGCTGAGATGGTGGTATTCACTCACAGGATGTGAATGTCACTGGCTGAGCCCTTGAACTGACCATTCAGAGGGCAATTAAGAGTCAACCAATGTTATTACGGATCTGGAATCATATTTGGATAGACCAGGTAAGGATGGCAGATTTCCTTCCTTAAGGGGCATTGGTGAACCAGGTGAATCTTATCGACAATGATTTCATGGTCACAATTAGACTTCTAATTTACTATTTGCCATGGTGGGATTCAAATCCAGGTCCTCCGAGCAATACCCTGGACCTCTGGATTACTAGTCCAATGACACTACCACTGTGCAACCGCCTGCCCGTAGGTTGGAGTCGAGGACACTCATGTT